>NW_017307718.1:144782-187220 GCF_000935625.1 Nanorana parkeri
CCTGTTCATTCAAGATTTCACCAATGGGGAGAAGCACTCAGTACAGAGGCTCCTCCCCATTCAGAAACTATTGATAGTAAGTATGAATGGGAGGAGCCTCTCTACTGAGTGCTTCCCAGTCATTGAGTGCTGAGGCTGCTAAAAAAGAAATTCAGGATTTGGTGTCCTCAATTTCTTTTCTATTTTAAAAGGAAAATGTCAGGGGTCTGTTTGGACCCCTAATATTTCACAAAGCCCCCCCAACAGTAAATAATAAATAAAAAAATTAAATGTTATCATTTTAACCACTTCCCGGCCGGCCGTTGCAAAAAAACGGCCAGCCAGGAGCTCTCTAGATCTGAGCGGGCGTCTTTAGACGTCCGCTCAGCCACGCCCCCTCGCACGCACCGCTGGGCGCTCGCGAGCGGGAAATGCCCGTTATTTGAAAAAACCCCGTCTTTTTATATTTTAGCAAAAATATGGGTGATAAATGGGTGCGGTTACTGGGGGTGTGGCCACTAAAGGGTGTGGCCACTGAGGGGTGTGGTCACTGAGGGGCGCTGTAAAGCTTTCTCGCACAGGGCGCCTAAAGGCCTAAGGCCGGCCCTGGCTGAGATCACTTGTAAACAAACAAGTGGCTTCCTGATAGCAGGCGAACTGTATGTCCCGGCATTGGGAGATTCCACACCACTGCCCCCCTCTGCTCCTGGCCGCCCTGAGGCCGGGCTTGGGGGGCCTCGTGGCAAATCCGGCCCTGTGTGCATTGTTCCCTGCTGCAATTTTTTGTCGTACAAAAACGCCCCAAATCCATCGCTTTTCGTTTGATTCAAAAACGTTTTCCAGCCTCACCCTTCACCCTCACCCTCATCCTATAAACTGTTCGATTTTCGTTTGAAAGACCATTCGTGGAAGATTTCCAAATGAAAATTGGAGTGTGTATGGGCACGTTTATTGAGGGTGCTTTTAATAACAACTGGTGGTACAGGGCTGTAAGGAGAAAACAAGACTTTATTTGACTGTTGATCTTGTTGATCTGGTGGCCTCCATCCAGCTTTTACATCGGGTAATACTGGGATACGAGCATTTTATTTTATTATTAATACAAGTTTAACAATATTTTATAGCTAGTACTAGCGAGTACTCATACTCGCCCAAATGCTCCGATGCCTAGCCCAATACCCGAGCTTCCAGTATCAGGAAGCTGGGCAGTGATTCATTACACACTACCCGGCTTCCCGGCCAATGACTCGTGTAATGACTCGCTGCCCGGTTTTCTGATTGGTCGGGAAGCTGGCCAATCAGGAAACCGGGCGCCGTGTAATGACTTGACGCACGGCTCTCTGATTGGCCGGGAAGCTGGCTTCATGCTCCCTCATCACCTCGTGACGAGGGAGCATGGAGATGGCTTCCTGGCCAATCAGGAAGCAGGGTGCTGCGTCATTATATGGCGCTCGGCTTCCTGATTGCATGATTGGCCAGAAAGCCGGCTCCGTGCTTTCTCGTCATGTAGTGTTACCATATGAGTTTATGTCAAATCTTCATAAGACATATGTATATAGTTTTATTTCTTGTTTTAAATATTTCACCTGAGGTGGGGGTAGCTTGTAGGGAAATAAAGTCTTTGTTGTGCTTATCACTGTGGAGGGGGAGTGGCAGGCCCAATGAATTGCAAATAGGGTCATTGTCAGGTTTTTCTGAGCCAAGACCCTTTGATCTAATAACAAGTAGACTGGCCAATCATAGAGAGGGGTGTGGAGTTGTAAAGAGGGTTTTGGAAACCCTCCAATCTCCATTAGGCCTTGGGAGGCAACCAATGGGAGACTTGCCATGCATCCCTATGGACACCAGGGGTATATTAAGGATTGAAGGAAAGAAGCTAGCTCTCTTTTACCAGGATGGGGCCCTCATGTGACGATTAATGGGTAACTATACATATAATCTTTCCCCCACTTAACTGTATGTCTGTTTGTCTCTGTTAGATACCAATGTCTGGGTATTTGGCATGGTTAAATCTTTTCTTTGTATGTTGTAGTTAAATAGATTGTTGGTTCACTGCATTTAAGTCTTGATACTATATACCAATAAATTCTGTTATTGTGTTGAGCTCAAAAATCTCATGATTGAATCCTTAGAATCTCATACCTGTAAGTGTGAATGCTTATATAGCAGATCATAACTGGAAATAGTAATTCAGGTAACAGTAGTGACAAGAAGCATGAAGACGGCTTCCCTGCTAATCGGCAAGCCGGTTGGCGAGTCTTTACATGCCGCCGAGCTTCCTGGATAATCAGGAAGCCAGGTGGTGAGTAATTACACGCCGCCTGGCTTCCTTAATGGAACTTCCGGTATCGGTATCCTGTATCGGTGACTACCGGGAAAAAATATCGGTACTCGATACTGAAAAACCGGTATTGGCGCATCCTAGCTAGATGTAACAGATACCTACCATTTCATGTTTGTATACATATGCACTACTCACATACCAGTGCCAAGATATATTTTGTGAAAATCATTGGCTAACATAGCTGTTCCAATGTACTTACAGTAAGCCTGAACGTTTGATCTTACAGTGTAAAACATTAATTTGTATGGTAGTAAACAGCGATAAAATGTGTCTACTTGGTGATGTACTGACATTTTTTTCCACAGATGGGGACGTTCCTAAGATTGTATAACATTTTTCCACCAGAAGTGTTAAAGTTAAAACAGATTTCACAGCCAAAGTGTAACCAGCAAGTCGAATGGAAATTCCCCGAATGCAAAACTTATATTTATGGCATTTCACATGAAACACTTCCTTTTTCTAAGCTGAGTGACAATGTTTTATTTCATATAAAACTATGCAAAAAAGCAGAACTGCCGGCATTAAAAAGACTAAAAAAAAGGGAAGCATCTCACTAAAAGATACATACTGTTATAAAAAAAAGCACCTTATATCACATTTTTGTTATTTTGCTATACAGAGATGCAGGGCTGTCTTTAATATTGATTGGACCCCGTGCAAACATTTTCTTGGATCCCCCACCACGCCCCCATGCAATATTGCCCGCTATATGCTGACAGAGCAGAGCCACGTTGCAGCTGGGATGGATCCAAAAAATATTGTCCAGGTCCACCCCACCGCCTGATTGACAGCTGACTGTACCTCTCTAGAGGTTGTGTCCGCCCCATCCACCCCCCCAGTCAGCGTTGGAGGATCAGAGAGGGGAAGGGGGGTATTCCTGCGAGGAGACGTGACTGACAGTCACCGCTCTCTGCAGAGAGAGTGAGTGCGGGAACTGCGTGATCAGCAGTATGTGATCGCTCAGTTCTCAATCAAGAGAGCCAACCTGTGGCAGTTTCAGTAACTAGGGGGAAGTGCGCATTTCACTCTCCCCATAATTCTACTTTCATGGTAAATGTGTGGATAATTAGCCACTGCACTGCATAGAATAGCAACAATAATAATAATGACACCTGAGCATGTCCCCAGGTGTCATTATTATTATGTCCCCCTGGAGTCATTATTATTATTATGTCCCCCCAGTGTCATTATTATTATTATTATTATTATTATTATTATTATTATTATAGAGGGAGGAGGGCAGGACCATGAAGCAGTGTGTGCAAATACAATCTTCCTCCTCTGCTGAGAGGGAGGTGATATCCCGGGCTGCAGAGATATTTGCTGCACATAGGGACAGGAGGCTGCTGCCCTCTAGCGTCAGAAATCGGTAGTGCAGACTAGACGGCTGGTCCAGAAACGTTTCACTAGCGCTAGTCTATGAAGTACAGGTCCCACAACAATAACTGGGCCCCGGGCAAGTGCCCCTTTTGTCCCGCCTTAAAGACGGCCCTGCAGAGATGACAGCTTCACAATGTCAGGTTTGGACTTTTGCAGCCCGTATTCTAATGTGTGTATGGACGATTGATATTGAAAACTGATGTCCACTGCAACACCCTGAAGGACAGGAAGGTAAGGACATGCCCACAATCACTGTGACACTCTCCTAACGGTCATGCCCCACCCCTCCCTTTTTTATCCGACAATAATAGGAAGCTGACTAAAGCTAATTCCACAAATACAAGTACTCTTAGCTAAATGGAAAGAAAATAAGAGAAGTAGCTTAAACCAATTAAATGAACCCCTTTCTTTCCAAAACAGCCACAGCCTATTTTAGGCAGTCTAAGAAAGATTGCTAACAAAACTGAGGGTTACTGTAGGTCTCGTTGTTTTGGTTAGCAGCAAGTCAATACTGAGGACTCATTCACACCTAGCAAATTGGAAATGCACTACTTTTTAAATACAGTGCACTATAAGACACAGATGGTTCAGATCTCTGTGTTGCATTACAATGCACATTGATTATGCTGTGCTACCTAGGTAAGTTGGGATGTCGTGGAAAATGAATTGCACTGCAATGCAACAAACTTTATGACATAGGTTGCCATGTATTGTAGTAATGCATTGTAAAAAATGCACTAGTTACTGCAACATACTAGTTTTAAATGGACCTTAAGGGCCTGTTCACATCATTGCCCTGTAGTAATGCTCTGTTTGCATTGATACGATTAATTCTGAATGGCACCGCAAAAGCACCCTGGCACTTTTTAGGTATGTTTTGGTTCATTTAAATGGGCAGTCTGAATGCAAAGACTGGGGGAGAAGATAAAGGTTGATGAAGGGTTTAACCTTTTCAGTGCAGAGTTTAGATTTTTTGTCCTGGCTGCTGGATTTCTTGTATAAATGATTTTGACAGCTGTAAGGCCATCCAATCACTTCAACATGCTGAGGAAGATGCCACTTCTCATCTAACACCTCCACCCATCTCCCCTTTTCCGGCCTGTGTCCCAGGCTCACCTGTCCTTCATGGATGCTCGCAACTGCCATGGCAGGTGTCAAAATGGAAAGCGTCATGAGACCAAAGGACAACAAGAAAAAAAAAAGAAAAACTTTTTAAAAATTAAAGTTTAATATCCTCAATTAAGAAACATCCAAAAATATTTAAAAGTCCCCATGAACACAAACATGCATTTTGGCTGTGCACACTTGCAAAAGTGACAGATGCGCAACACATATCAGGTATGGTCGTGCATGTTAGGGTAAGATAATTAATTTTAAGGCTATTACTCAGTGATAACTCTAAATTGATGAGCTTGAAAGACTTTTAAAACATTGTCAATGGACGATATTGGGTACCATTGTTTTTTGCCTCTTCACAAGTGCACACAATAATGAGGTTTGACATATTTGGTATCTATTTACTCCATGCAACCCTATCAATAATATTTACAAAAATGTTTTTTGTTTGTTTTTGTGTGCACTAAAATTAATTTGAGTGCATTTGTTCCTCAAAATCTAGTTTTGATAAAACAGTTGCATAATTATCGTGTGACATAAAAAAATGCAACTGCCACCATTATCTTCTACGGGTTCTTTTCTTTCAGAAATTGTATAATGTTTGGGGTTTTAAGTATTCAGGCATAAAATGTGCAAACATATTGGCTCTGGTAGTGAAAGGGTTAATAGGAACACAGGAACACATTTGTTAAATTGTAGAGTTCCTTCAATTGACATCATCTGCAGATCAAATGTCACCCCTTTCATTTGCAAATGAATGGAACAGAATACATACACAGGAACAATGATGTTACTTTGTATCTAACCTTTGAGCAGTGTTTATAAACAGAAGGTCATTTTTTTAACAGCAGCCACTGTATAACTCCTGTCACTTTGATGCAACGAATATTCGCCCAGAAACGAAAATTCGTACAGACTACTGCAAACTAATTTCTTCCAAATCCGGAAACGAATCGACTTTCGGCCCCGAATCCTGAAAAACTAAATAACGGAAAATCCGAAAGAAAACTAAACAAAACAATTTTTTTGCCAGTGCACATATCTAGATCTGGGTGTTAACTATTGTCCCTGCTGAGGATGATGGGGGGACATACAGTATATGTGCACCTTTTTACCCACTATATGCCATCTTGCTGCATATCCATGTCGCCATTTCTTCTCTCCCCCTCGGGAGGGTGGGGGGAGTGTTTTTTGCCTGTTGAGCGATCATATAATACCTTTTTTAAGCAATTCATAATGGACACCTACAAAATCCTAAGGCACATAACCCTTTTTGGGTTAAATTGAAGTACTGAGTAGTCAGGATGTAGTGTCCAAGATATCCATGTTGCTCTATGGAAATGTATTATACGTTCCCATGGCCACAACATATAGAGTAAGCAGCTTTACTGTACTTGACACTCATGTTGCTGAAGCCAAGGCAACATATTATTATTATTTTGCAGGATTTATATACCGCCAACAGTTTGCACAGCGATTTACAATATAAGGAAGACATTACAATCACAATACAATTCAAGACAAGATGGTAAGGAGGGCCCTGCCCCTAAGGGCTTACAATCTAAAACCGTATAAACAATAACAAAACCCTTTACTCTGAGATCTTGCAAGATTTGTCTGAAATATCCCCAGATCTCAAGGTTTTCAAATGAGTTTTCCGTAGAAGTCACTGCCGAAGTAGCCTTCCCAAGGGGCAGCTGTAAGGCCTTGGCTATGTCTCTAGTGCCTCAATAGACCAGGAAATGTGATTCATTGAAATGTAAGTAAATGTAAAAAATCCTGGATTTAACAAATTACTTCCAGATGTGCTAGGATCAGCTTGCAGAAATGCATGCACCAGATTTTTTAGCACTGGAAGGGAAAAGTCCATCTTAAAAAAGCTTTGTTGATTAATTGATTGGCAGTGTTCTTTTGTGTTCAAATGCCTGCTGCATGTTTCATGAAATAAAGTTGAAAGCTGAACAAGGAGGTTGGGACACTGTTACAGCATAATTGCTAATAAAGGGCAATTATTGTGTACTCAAAGAGCTAAAACAAACCTTGTCTGTGTGTGCCCACGGTGGGGAGTGGTGCCTTCTGTTTTTACAATGCAAGGCACTGTTTACCTCTTTTATTCAAGCTTTATTGAAATGTCATAAAGTTACATTTCATTCAAAGTCACACGCTGCAGTGTGTAGAAATGGATAGACAATCAGAGACTTGCAGTGTGGAAAAATGGAGACATTCTGCATTGTTCTGCATCTCTCTGCTCCAAACTTTAGTACATGCCCTTGCGAAGACCTGCGTTGCTCAGATGCAGAGAAATGCAGGTCTCCACGGTTAGTGTGAACAAGCCCAAAAACCTCATAAGAATTAACACAAAACTAAAATTAGAAAAAATGGAGGGACCTTAGTGCAACAAAATAATAGAAACAATGTTCTCTGTTACGATACTTGTTTTATCTAGGGACATTCAAATACGAAGTACCGAATTCGGTACAAGTACATACACAGATAGTTTTCCAGCTCCAAGACTAGACTAGAGAAAAATTCAAAACTTAGGTGACAGCTGCCATTTTTAAGGAGCATACGCAGCTCCTGGGATTTGTGTATTCCTGTTTTAATGTATGATTTTTTTTTATAAATATATATTAGGGATACACTGATACCATTTTTTCAAGTACAAGTACTGATACTTGCCCAAGTACATATACAATTACTGATGCATTTTTTTTTCCTGAAGATATGGGTAAACAAGACTAAAGCCCGGACCCAGGAATGGAGATTTCATCTCCCAGTTCCAGGATCCCAGTTATAATTTAGAAAACCCGGAAAGTGTAAAGCCAGCTTTTTCCTGGTAAAAGTATTTCTGTCCTGGAACTGCTCAGCCCCTTTGGCTGAGAGTCCTGGGTGAAATTGCAACAGCATATACCAGGGGTCTCAAACTCAATTTATTCGGGGGCCACTCAACAAATTTTTTAGTCCTGTGGGGGTCGCTACTATATACGGTACCAGTGTTAATGTATGTTACATGCGGCGACTGTCACCCATTCAAGTTAATGATCGGGTGACAGCTGCTGCATGTAAATGCCTGCACACTGCATGTGATACGATTACATGCGGTATGCAGGCGTGTACATGCAACAGCTAGGAGCTCCTCTTTAATGTAAGAGCCCCCTTTCACATTAAAGTTCCCCCTTTACATATGTTTCCCCCTTCAAATTACAATCTTCAGTCTCCACCTTCACATCAGAGTCCTACCATTACATTTGAGGCAACCTTGAGTTAGTCATAAGGCCACAACACCCTTGTTAAGAAAGGCAGGTTTAGACTGTGTATAAATGACTGATATGGGAATATGATAATACTTCTCTTGTCATGTATTTCCATCTCTGTTTATTTGGTTTTTATTAAAATTTGTAAATAAAATTAATGTTTTTAGATCATTAGTAAACTCCAAATGCACCTTAAAAAACCCACTTATTCTTAATATTTGGGTTTTCGTATTATGTGAAAAGGATGTGGTGTCAGAAATAACTGAATCAGTAACAATACATTTGACATTTGATCTCAAGTACAAGTCTGGTCAAATGTATTGCTAGTACCCTTTACCATGCATAAACGTTTTCAAAATAACCCATTATGTACTGAATTAACTAAAATATCCACTGATATTCACTTTCTATATGATTTTATAAGACTCCAGACTTTTGTAAGAAATTAATTTACTACATGAAGCAAACATAACAAGTGACATGATCAGAAATACCTCTAGGGGTATATGATGTGACCCCCGGTGTACATGACATTACCCAGGTGTACATGACGTGACCCAGGTGTACATGTAGCAGTAGTTAACCACCTGTGCTATATAGCAGAATGTTGGTTCTCTTGCAGTACCTTGTCTGCAGACATCGAGGGTCACAGGTTACTTTGCACTACTCTGAAGACATTCCATTTGTTCTCTTACCTTACAAATTTGAAATCTTTTCTTCTACTGCTTTGCTCCAGGGTGTGATTTATTTTTAGAAGATACGCAGCTTTATTTGCAGCTTTCATTTCCTTGTATACCCGTCAGCAGTGTACTTCCCAAAAGAAATCTGACCATGTAGTCATGATGTAGCAATAAGTCTGCTACAGACAGAAAAACGGAAATGAGAATACTAGTCACTCCTCTCTGTATTGAGGTGTACGTGGTGTGTTACGGTGTTCTAAATAGCCTGTCTCACATTCTTAAAATGTCAGACATCCATCTTGTGTAACACGAACTAATGAATGACATTAATAAAGTCCAGAAATTTTATGTGAAATATTTATCAATGAATACAGAGAACTGTTTGACTATTCCAAAATATACAAAAGGGAGCACAAACAGGGTAATGACATCTGGGCTGACAATCCTGCTAAAATCACACTAGTAGGAAAGTATGAGCACAAGTGACTTTCATATATATATTAGTCATACTATAACACCAGTGTAAAGCTATATTTGTTATGTGTCCTTATCTCAGTGCTTTCCAAAGTGAAAGAACTAACAATTGCCTTCTGTGGGTATGGACACTGAAGGTTAAATTGCATTGCTGTGACACTTCTGTATACATACAAGCAGTGGTGTATTATGGTTTTGTGCTGCATATACAATAGATCCCCACATATGTGTATATACAATAGACCGCAGGGATCTCTGTAACAGTGTGTCCCGTTACCCACATCTTCTGCCCCCATGTGCTCCAAGATGGAGACTCTCATAGTTTAGAGTTAGGACCGCACTATAAGAGGTGCCTTGGCGCGGCAGTGCGGCTTACACATCCTTTGCAGAAGACGTGTATCCAAACCTCTGTCATTGTCCTTAGTGGTGAGACAAGTTGTTTTACATGCTGGTTTGTGAGTGTGCCATGATGCCTTTCTACTGTTCTACCGTTACTCACAGAACTCGGCGATGTAGGACATGGCACACGACTCCAGTGTGGAGATCGGAGCTCCTTAGTACCCAGGCCTGTCCAATCCCGGTGCCATCCTGATACTGCTACTCACCGCTGCCCGGCCGGCCCGAATCCTTGGCCAGAACGCCGGCCACTCACACCACTCAAGGCTGACTGACAGCAGGAGGCTGTCCCCGCCCCCAGCCAGTTCCTCCTTCAGCCTTTAGAAACAAGTGTGGCGGTCAGGCGCTCCTTTGGCTGTTGACGCTGACTGCCTCACTGGTTTGGGGGGCGGCATTGTGCCGTCCCCCCGGGAAGTGCTGCTCAAGGCAAACGCCTTGTTGGCCTAGCGGTAGATACGCCCCTTCAAGTATATATTTGGGACACATTTGCATTCTCCAGGGATAAATGTACAGAAATCACTCCCGCTGCCTCCCACGAGCCCTTTAACTGGGTCTTAATATCACAGAGACACAGGTGGAGTCCTGATCATGTGACTGGCTGTCACAGCGGTCACATGATCAGGAGCCTATCCTGCTGGCTACCAATTGTTTACGATGACTAGGACCTGTCCGGGACAGCTTGGTGAGTGTGCTGGGAGCATGTATTGAATTTAAAGAAGAAATCAAAGCAGATGATAAAAAAACACACTAATTAATGGTGTTGGGTACTTCAGAATGACCAAAATAATAATAACTCCCCATTGTCATCCATTCCATTTCCTTTGCTGCCTGGATTTACAGTACTCCTGCATTGAGTAGCTCTCAAATGTCATGACTTTAGCACCACCCAGTCCAAGAGGACGGACGACTCACCACCACCACCACAGAAGTATCCATGATACCACCAGACAAACTTGAAGCCTGGAGAAAAAAAGGTAAATAAACAGTATTTGTAAAAAGGGCTGAGAAAGGGAGCAACAATATAAGAGCTCACAAACTCTACAGTTCTGTCAGTCAAACACAGTAAATGTGCTCACACCAGGAAAGGGCACAAGAATGATCTCAACATTGTGCTGCTACTGTTTTTGAGCCACAGGCTGGTGCAGGTTCTTATTAAATTAATTATTTCTTAACTTCAGTGGAACTTATAGACTTAGCAATGCAGTCCAGCAAGTGTGGCTGGATCACAAAACAGGCCAAACAGAATTACAAGAAAGAAATCCTGAGAAAATGCAGAGTTTTCTCAGATTTAAGAAAAAAAAATACAGTCCCTGCATTGGAAGAAACCAATTTAAACTGCCAGCTGTTATATATTTTTAAGTGGTAATTTAATAGAAATGGAGTAATTGCTGAGATAGAGAATTACACACATTGCCACATCTGAGCTTGGCAAAGAAAACACCATCAAGGCCCTTGTTCAGCTCAAACCTCTGTGGATATTTAGTAGAAAATATCAACCTTGACAAAGGCAACCAGCTGCAAATATCAGGAAAAAATTGTCATCTCTCATAAGACTTGACAACCGTTCACCCCCGAAGGAGCCGCTGGAATAAATGTATTCTTCTGTCTCACCTTTGTGATGAACCACTTGTAATGGATCACCAGCACACCCTGTGGGTTTTTATGAAAGGTTTACTAAACAAAGAATATTCTGTCTTTGACAAATGGGGGACTATAAAGAACATCAGCAGACTCCAGCAGCAAATACAGCCACTTCCAATGCCTCACACAATCTGAGGGTGCCCTCTGAGAAGGCTGAGTTCACTCCTCTTCCAGATAACAAAGCCTCCTGGGAGCCTAAGTTTACTCTGTACAAAGTAACATTGTCTTTTCCTGTCTCAGCATTACATTTTTGTCCAAGCTACTATCCTTGGTTTTATTATTTAAAATATTATTTAAAATATTCTGTTGAATCAGTTGAATTAGTTTGGTCAGCTCCAAGTCATTTCAGAAAAAATTGTGGGTTCTTCTTCATGGAAGTTACCAACAAATCTGTCCACGTCTGTAAGAAAACACTTTCAGTGGTATTTTTAACAGAACAAAAAGTGAGTTAATAAGAGAAGTTTATTGTTAGGATTTACATACACTTTTAAACCTGGAGATGGGCTCTGAATTGTATTGTCTCACCTCTCCTCTCCAGCTCTTTTCTTCCATAATCAAAGTATTTCTTCAGTAACTCAATGCACCTCATTTCCAGAGGTTTCCATCTCTGACCCTCTGACCTGCCCTATCCCCCCCACTGTTCCATCACTTTGTGATCTGAGCTTTGTACATGCTGGGTTCAAAACACCCATCTGTCAGTTTCCAGTGTTATGAAATCTCTGCCATCATAGCCATACCAATAATACAGCCTGGTACTGTTAATGTGCCTCAATTTGCATCCATGCATCAGCTGGACTACATGGAAACCTGAACAGAAGACCAGGGGAAAGTCCCTCTAAAGAAGATTTGTCATGAAAAATATATTGTGTATATACAGTATATATACATACATACTGTGTATACACAGAGAGAGAGAAGCTGTGAAAGAAAGAGAGAGAGAGAGAGAGAGAGAGAGAGAGAGAGAAAGGAAGAAGAAGCTGGGAGATGGTGTTTGATGCTGGGCATTTGACAGGCCAGCAACACTCAGACTTCAGGCTAGGGTTGCCACCCGTACGAGAATGACCCGGACAGTCCGGGTTTGGAATCCTGTGCCCGGGTACATGCCTTTTTCAGACCCGGGCACAGGATTCAAGCCGCAGACTTGCTCACCAGACAGCTGGCTGTGAGCAGCGGCAGACGGCGGGCTGTGAGGTATGGAGGCTGCCAGCTTTCCGTTTAACTGCAAACGCAAAAAATAGGGCAAGTGGTGGATGAGGGGGTGCAGATGTAAATTGTGAATGAGGGGGTGCTGAGGTAAGTGGTGGATGTGGGGGTACATAGATGAGCTGTGAAGGAAGGGGTGCAGAAGTAACTGGTGAATGCAGGGCCGTCTTTAATACTGATTAGACCCTGGGCAAACATTTTCTTGGGCCCCCCACGCATATGGCTATACGACAGGGACGGAGCAACACTATGCAATACCGATCGCACAATAAACAGAAGAGTGGCGCAGGTGTATCTTACCTCAGACACCCACTGTTTATGGTGCCCTGATTCAGGCTGTAGTCCCCTCACCCAGCAGGCTCCCTCACCCCCATCCAGGTGCAAAGGCCAGTGAACATCGGAGTCCAGGTCATAGCAGAGCCTCCTCCTCCAGCACACACATACACACAGCATGGGAGGGGAGGCCATCCACCCAGCTCTTCTCTCCGTGTGACCCGCTCTGCGTTCATCCAGCGCTCTGCTGTCATTGCTGAGATGTAGGGCCAGTGGTAGGAGTTTTGCAGTGCAGGACCTGCTCAAGGGGCAGCTGCTTTGGGCCCCACAACAATGAGTGGGCCCTGGGCAACTGCCCCTTTTGCCCTGCGTTAAAGACGGCCCTGGGTGAATGAGGAGGTGCAGAGGTGAGCAGTGGCTGAGGGATGCAGAAGTGAGCAGTATTACTAATTTCTTTTTATGAGGAAGTGGGTAATAAATTAGACAGAGGAATGGCTGTGGATATAGTATACTTGAACTTTGCAAAAGCGTTTGACACAGTTCCCCACATGCGGCTAATGTATAAGTTAAGGTCAGTAGGTATAGAGTATTCCATCTGTAATTGGATAGAAAACTGGCTAAAAGACCATATTCAAAGAGTGGTGATCAATGATTAATACTCTGAATGGTCTGAGGTTGTTAGTGGTGTCCCCCAAGGTTCAGTGTTGGGCCCCTTACCGTTTAACCTATTTATAAATGACATAAAATTGGGGATAAAAGTACTATTTCTGTGTTTGCAGATGACATCAAGTTATGTGGTGGAATACAGTCCTTACAGGATGTCTCCAACTTACAAGCAGATCTGGATGCACTGCCTATTTGGCAAATGAGGTTTAATGTTGATAAATGTAAAGTTCTGCACTTGGGTGGGGGAGGGTGATGGATGAGGGGATACAACGGTAAGGGGTAGATGAGGGGGTTTAGAGGTGAGTGGTGACAGAAGGATTACAGAGGCAAATAATAGGTGGGGGAGGGTGATGGATGAGGGGATACAACGGTAAGGGGTAGATGAGGGGGTTTAGAGGTGAGTGGTGACAGAAGGATTACAGAGGCAAATAATAGGTGGGGGAGGGTGATGGATGAGGGGATACAACGGTAAGGGGTAGATGAGGGGGTTTAGAGGTGAGTGGTGACAGAAGGATTACAGAGGCAAATAATAGGTGGGGGAGGGTGATGGATGAGGGGATACAACGGTAAGGGGTAGATGAGGGGGTTTAGAGGTGAGTGGTGACAGAAGGATTACAGAGGCAAATAATAGGTGGGGGAGGGTGATGGATGAGGGGATACAACGGTAAGGGGTAGATGAGGGGGTTTAGAGGTGAGTGGTGACAGAAGGATTACAGAGGCAAATAATAGATGAGGGGGTGCAGAGGGGGTGCTTCACATGATAACAGATTTAGGTGAGTAAAAAGGGCATTTAGCCATGCTAACATGCATAACAGTTGCCCATATTGCCTATTTGGCAAATGAGGTTTAATGTTGATAAATGTAAAGTTCTGCACTTGGGGAGTAAAAACATGCATGCGTCATACACTCTAGGGGGGAGTATGTTTGGGGGAGTCAATGATGGAGAAAGATCTGGGTGTTCTGGTAGATCACAGGCTAAATAATAGCATGCAATGTCAAGCCGCAGTTTCTAAAGCAAGCAAAATACTTTCTTGTATTAAAAGAGGTGTAGACTCCAGGGATAGAGACATGATCCTACCCCTGTACAAAGCATTAGTAAGACCTCATCTGGAATATACAGTTCAGTTTTGGGCCCCAGTTCACAAAAAGGATGTTGTGGAACTGGAGAAAGTGCAGGGAAAGGGCAACTAAACTCATAAGAGGCATGGAGGAGCTCAGCTATGAGGAAAGATTAGCTGCAATAAATGTGTTCTCACTGGAGAAGAGGCGATTAAGGGGGGACATGATCACCATGTATAAGTACATAAATGGTCCATATAGTGAGCTTGGTGAAAAATTATTCACTTTAAGGTCACTGCAAAGGACAAGGGGGCAATCTGTGCGTCTGGAGGTTCAACCTTTGAATACGGAAAGGATTCTTCACAGTTAGAGCTGTGAAAATGTGGAATAGACTTCCACAGGAGCTAATTCTAGCTTGCTCAGTTCACTGTTTAAAAAAAAATCTGGATGTATTCCTAAATCTACAGAATATTAATGGATATCAAGTTCTTATAAGTATATTAAAGGAAAACTATGGGGTTAAGGCTTTTCCCCATAGTTCTCCTTAGGGTAACTGGAGGACACAAACTAGCGTCCTCCCGTCACCCTAGGCTGGGCGGATCACGACATAATTGTCGGGATCCGCTTCAGCTGCAACGTTTTAGTATACCGCGAGCAGCAGCTCGCGGTATACTGCGGTGCCTCAGTATATGGCGAGCTACAGCTACAGGATTGAGAGGTGAGCGAACGCCGCTATGTGTTCGCTTACCTCCCAATCTACTGAGCCGACCTGTGACAGTCTCATTGTCACAGGTCGGCTAGAACTATGAGGTGAGTGAAAAGCACTCACCTCATAGTTCTCCTTTGAGCACCAGAGATTGTTGATCCAGCGAATATCCGATTGCCTTATGGGATCAGGAAGGATTTTTTTCCCCCTGTTGGAGCAAATTGAACTATGCCTAATAGGGTTTTTTTTGCCTTCCTCTGGATTAACAGTGGGCAATTGTGGGCATAGTGTTCTGTTTCAGGTTTTTCTTCTTTTTTTTTCTCCTCTTATCTCTATAGATTGAACATGATGGATTTGTGTCTTTTTTCAACCTAACTATGTAACTATGGATGAGGGGGTGCAGAGGTGAGCTGTGAACAAAGGGGTGCAGAGGTAAGTGGTGGATGAGAGGGTGTAGAGGGAAGCTGTGAATAAATGGGTGCAGATGTGAGCAGTAGATGTGGAGGTGCAGAGGTGCGCAGTGGCTGAGGGGGTGCAGAGGTAATTGGTAGATGAGGGAATACAGAGGTAAGGGATAGATGAAGGGGTTTAGAGGTGAGCTGTGAAAGGAGTACAGAGGTAAGTGTTGGATGAGAGGGTGCCGAGAGAAGTGGAGGATAAGGGGGTACATGATGACCTGTGAAGGAAAGGCTGCAGATGCAAGTGGTGAATGAGGAGATGCAGAGGTGAGCAGTGGATGAAGGATGCAGAAGTGAGTAGTGGATGAGGGGGTGTAGAGGTGAGCTGTGAATAAATGGGTGCAGATGTAAGCAGTAGATGTAGAGGTGAGCAATGGGTGGGGGAGGGTGATGGATGAGGGGATACAGCGGTAAGGGGTAGATGAGGGGGTTTAGAGGTGAGTGGTGACAGAAGGATTACAGAGGCAAATAATAGATGAGGGGGTGCAGAGGTAAACTGTGAATGAGGGGGTGCCGAGGTAAGTGGTGGATGTGGGGGTACATAGATGAGCTGTGAAGGAAGGGGTGCAGAAGTAACTGGTGAATGAGGAGGCACAGAGGTGAGCAGTGGCTGAGAGTGAGCAGTGGCTGAGGGGGTGCAGAGGTGAGCAGTGGCTTAGGAGGTGCAAAGGTAAGCAGTGGTCTAGGGGGCCAGAGATGAGCTGTAGATCAGGGGATGCAGAGGTAAGCAGTGGGTGAGAGGGTGTAGAGGCGAGTTGTAGATGAGGAGGTACAGAGCCAAGCAATTGATAAGGAGGCACAGAGGCAAATGATGGGCAGGGTGTGCTGAGTTGAGCATTGGAAAGAGGTGCAGGGGGGCTAAAGTACAGGGTGGATGGTGGCTTTTAAGGGGTCTCATTTGAAAGGAAGAATTTTGTTGGTAGGGAGATTTTCCTTTGTGGAGAGGTTTACTGGTGGGGTTAACTTGATGTTGGTAGGGTGGCCTTTTTTGGGGGTGGGGGGATTCTGGTAGGGAGGTGCTTCACATGATAACAGATTTAGGTGAGTAAAAAGGGCATTTAGCCATGCTAACATGCATAACAGATACGTACATATGTGTTATATTTTTTCATGGTTACTCTTCCCTTTATTGATAAATTCTGAAATAAATAGTAATCCAACACTTCTTGGAGTATCAGATCCTACTATCTTCCAGCTCCCCTCACAGCTGCCACAGCTCATGCTGACAGCGCTTTAGCCCCTTGCTGATAGTATAGGTGCCCATACACTGCACGATTCTCGTACGAGAATCGCGGGAAATCCCGCGATTGTACGATAATCGTGCAATGTATGGAAGGTGTGCGGTCGTTTCTACTGCACGGTCGCACGTCTTCCGTTGAACAAGCAGGCTGGAAAACCCGCCAGGAATCGTACGATTCTCGGCGAGTTAGTGGCCTGCTTGTTCGACAACTGCCGAACGGGCCGATGTGCGCACGCGAACACCGCCCGTTTGCAGTCATCAGAAGCCCGCCCCTCATTGCAGTCATCGCAAGCCCGCCCCCCTGGCTTGCGATGATCGCAAGTACGATCTGCCTGTCCAATATGGGCAGATCGTACGTTTTTTTAAGTACTTTACAACCCTCGCAAGACAAAAGTCTTGCGAGGGTTGTAAAGTGTATGGGCACCTTAAGAATGAACAAAAGTGCTTTAATCCTGTGGCGCTGATTGATCTAGTGAGAGTCTGTCCTGAGCTATCAGTGCTGCAGGAAGAAAAAAACATTTTATTTCCCACTATCAGCAAGGCGCTTCTGCATTACCCTCTGCACTATTATTGTTGGCTTTGTGGGAAGCTGTGGCACTATGGCAGGTATTATTCACTTCCTCAGCCTCCGCTTTCATACAGCTCAGGAGAGACTCTCTGGAAAGTTCCATACTGATAATGAAAGTGCTGAGGTTGAAAACAGAAGATGGATGATGATACTATAAATTAATGAATGAAAGGTTTTCCATTCTGTGGCCCTGGCAGCTCTGCCGCTGTTTGGGCTGCCAGTTGACAACTGTTTCATTCATCCATATTATCAGCAGGCGGTAGGGTTGCCACCTTTTCTTCAAGCGAAACCCGAGCACTCTAGCGACGCATGGACATTTTTCTGGGAGAATGAGTCACGGCTTATTCATATGTAAATGGCGCCACTGATTCATATGTAAATATCAGTTTTTAAAACTATTTTCAGTGGGGGGCCAGTAGCCCCTATCTTAATTTTGGTTGCCCCTGTCTGCCTGACATCTTGTGTCCGGGTTTCTGCTGCCATGAAACCCGAACACAGCATTTAAAACCTGGACTGTCCGGGTGAATCCTGGACAGGTGGCAACCCTAGCAGGTGGCTCAAGTAGTTTCAGCTGGCTCAAGTTCTATTTACCTATACCCCTATGAGCTCTTCCTACTGTCAGAATGTCCACACCAACCATTTGCATCATCTTTCCGTTTTTAGGGCCCAGGGGGTCCCCAGGTCTTACACAACCCTAGCAATACCCCTGCCAGCAATCAATGCAACTCCATGGTGCACACATCATGGTATACTTTCTTTAGCCCACATAAATAACGACGGGTTGGTTTTGTTTGCTTGTCTGACTAAAAGTTCCCTGAGCCCATAAAAGTTAGCAGGTTTCTTCAGCTTCAGTCCAAGATTTTAACCACCTGCTGTCCGGCCGTTGTAATTAAACGGCCAGACAGCGGCTTCTTGAATGCGGGTGGGCGTTTTTATACGTCCCATCCCGCCCCGCGGGAAATCAGCCTGGAATGTAAACAGCCAGCGATGGCTGTTTACATACAAGCGTTCGGGCGTCTGTAGAGACGCCCGATCGCTTGTAATATGCGTGCGGGTGTGCGCCCCCCTCCATTGCAGCCGCTGCTGGCGATCCCGAGCTCGGCTGTGCCCGGTGCGAGCCCAGGACCAGCACAGCAGCACTGCGGCTGGAGATCAAATGGAGCTGAGTAAACGATCTCCGTTCGATCTCCTCCTCCTCTTCGGAATGCAAGAAGTGATGTGTATTACATCACTTCCGCATTCCTCTGTCACTCTCCGCTACAGAAACCAGAGAGAAGCTGGTGATGCAGGTATTTGATTCATCAGCTACTCTGGGGGTCCCTAGGTGACATTAGGGGTCTTAAAAACCCCTGATATCTCCATAAAGAGGACCTGTCACTGAAAATTGGCTATCACAAAGGGGGCTTGTTAGTCCCCTATGTGATAGCAATAAAGTTAAGTGAAAAAAAAGGTTTAAAATAATGATTTACAAAAAAATATAAAAAAATTAAAAGTCACATATAAAAGGTAATCAAAAATATAAAAAAATGTTTTTAAAGTCCCCCGCCCCCCACATACACATGCAAACATGTGTCGAGTGTGCCTACGTGCAGAAACAACGATTGCATCCATTACGCCGCACATGTTACATATTGCCGCGAACGTCGCAGTGAGAGCAATAATTTTAGGCCCATCAATCACTGATAACACCAAACTGATGAGCGGTAAAAGCTTTTAAAGCGTCGCCTATGGCCAATATCGGGTATGGTAGTTTTTGCGAGTTCGCGGGCGCATCGCAATTTTAAAGCTTGACATGTTTGGTGTCTATTTAGCCGACGTGACCCCCTCTTTTATATTTTGCCAAAAATTTGGGTAATAATAATTGTTTTATAACATAACGTAGGGAAAACATTTTTTCCCCGAATTTTTCAGTAATTTTTTCATTATATAGTAAAAAATAAACCGCAGTGGTGATTAAATACCACCAAAAGAAAGCTCTATCTGTCCCCCCAAAAAATTGTATAAAATTAATTTCAGTACAGCGTTGCATGACGGAATAAATGTCAAAGTACCGCAGCGCTGAATACTGAAAAATGGCCTGGACAGGAAGGGGGTGTAAACACCCTGGTCAGCAAGTGGTTAATCTTGAATATGGGCAACATACTCTGTGGTGTTACCCATCACATATGACAGGTGGCAAATTACCACTGGAAGCACTGATTCTGAAATCACTACCCTGACCAAGGGTTGATGTAAAATGTATTCTGAAATGAGATTCCCCTTACCCCCTGTAACCTCCCCACATCCCTAATAACACCAATTAACCACTTCTAACGGGTTCATGTAACTGTACGTCATCCGTTGAATGTGGTTATAACAAGAACATGGCTGATTTCGCAGCCGTGTTCCTGGTATCATTTTAAACAGCAGGCGATTGCTGTTTATGTATCAGTGATCTGCTGTCTGTAAAGACAGGGCCTCATGGCTTCAAACGCCTCTGCGGGCATTTGCATGCGTTTTTGATGCGTTTTCATGCGTTCCAGAGCAGATCCAGAGCAGGTAAAATAGGGCTTGCTGCAGTTTTTTCACCTGCTCTGGACCTGCTCTGGAACTGCACACTGCGATGTGAACTGGAGAAAAAAATACCATTGGAATACATTGGACGCAGTTTTGATCCGGTCTGCAACTGCTCTGCTCTGCACCTGTTCTGCGCTTGATGTGAACAAGGCCTTAGAGCCAGGAGAAGAAGCTGGGGAAGGAGATCTCTGCTTCATCAGCTTCTTTGGGGTCCCTAGGTGACATTAGGGGTCTGAGAGACACCTGATGTCTCCATAAAAAAGGATCTGTCACACCCTATTTGTTATGACATAGGGGGGCTTGTTAGTATAATATATATATATAATACATTTTAAAAAACAATGCAAACATTTTTTTAAAGTCCCGCTCCCCCCACATGCACGCACATACAACGCAAACATGCATCGGATGCGCCTATGTGCAAAAACGAAAATTGCGCCATACATGTTACATATTGCCGCAAAAGTCGGAGTGCGAGCAATAATTCTAGGCCATCAATCACTGTTAACACTAAACGAATGAGCAGTAAAAGCTTTTAAAGTGACCGCTATGGGAAATTTTGGGTATTGAAGTTTTTTGACATTTCACAGGCGCACACATTTTTAAGACTTGACATGTTTGGTATCTATTTACGCGATGTGACCCCATCTTTTATATTTTACTAAACAATTGGGTATTATATTCTGTTTCTCTGCACTAAATTTAATTTTAGTGTATTTTATCCTACAAATATTGGTTTGATAAACATTTCACAAATACCGTGCGACATAAAAAATGTCAACTAGCATTTTTTTTACTGTACGGGGCCTCTGCTTTCAGAAACTATATAGTTGTTGGGGTTTTTAAGCTGTTTTCTAGCCAAAATTCAGATATCATCATGTGTGTGCAAATAGTAAGAATTTGCTCCGTACAGCAAGTGGTTAACAAGAAGAAAGAAAAGGACGAAAACACCAAAAATTTTACTTTATGATATTTTTTTAATGTGGAATTAAAGACAAAAAAGCAAGAAATAATGAGCAGTCCAGAGTATTCCATTTTGCGATTATGTTTTAGCTTCTGTCCAGAGATTTTCAATGAAGTAATTTTTTTCTTTGATTCAATGTCCTCAGTATAATGTCCAGGATCATTCAACCCACTTCCTCTGATCCCAGGTCATCATGCACCCACCTCCAGTCTCTGACTGAACAGTTAAAAGTAAAAGCAATGCAATAATTAGCTGACCTCTCTGTCACTGTGCTTTCTCTTCTTATTGACATGCTTCTTGTCAGTACATGAAATGATCGACTCCGTGTTCTGCCACTTCATCTCTCCCTCCAGCTCTGCAGCAAGAGGCTAATGCCCTGTGAAATTCAGGTATGTGCACTGATTGCATTTACAAAAAAATAAACAGAATGATATATCAGTGATTATAGAGCTGTATTTGTTTGTGTCATTTATATAATATGTGCCTGAAGTTTACCATTAAGTGAGAACTAGCCAGGTAGTTGATGTAGTAAAGAGGCAGCATGAACCAGAGGAAGGTGAAAAACCCTTAGAAAGCTCACTTTAATCTACTGTAGAGAAAATTCCCCCCTGAGCCCCGAAGGCGATCGTATACTCCCTGGATCATCAATCCACACTGCTAGTCCTGATACAAATGACCAGCCAGTTATATTTTGGTTCAAACAATCTTATTGAGAAACTGCACTTGGGGGAGGGGCAAAAGCCTTAAACTGATATATCATTCCCCCTCCACCCTAGTCAACTAAATTAAGAAACAGGAATGGATGTGTTTCTAAAACCGCAATCCATAACTACAATTTCTTGATCATATAATACAGGACACAGGCAATTCATAGTTAATATGTAGGTATCATCAGCTGATAGGACACTGGTCAGAGCTGTGAGGACCATCATATAACCCCTCCCACTCAAGTAAATCCTCGTTTTTTTCCCCAAGTGTCCTTAGATGATGGATAAATCGGCAACTTGCAGGATCCCCTGCTGAAAACAAGATTGGAGTCAGCCCTGAAGGAGGATGTGTAAAGGACTCTTAACACCTTACTGAGGTTCCGCTGGGTTTTGAACCTGCAGAAGTCATCTCTGGTTCCCACTCATCAGCTGTAGCACTTGGGATTTCTCCTGGACACGAAGTTGAGCCAGGTATTTCTGCCCCAGGCATAAATCCAGACTCTTCTTTCTCATTTCATGGTGTCAGGGAACCAAAAAACCAGACAGAAACTTTAAGTGCAGGTTAAAAGAATCTTATTGAAAATAATAAACAAAATGGCAAAAAACAATGGAGACAGTCCAGGACCTCATCGGTGCCAAGCCAAAGGTCAGATGCCACAAGCGGGTAGTAAGCCAAACCAGGTCAGGGAACACTGATAGCAAGATGAATGAAAACAATAGCCAGAGCCAGGAGATCAGTTAGCCAGGGTCATACACACAGAAAAGGAACAACTGCAGAGCACCAGGTATATCTAAACACACGCAAGGGTGGAGACTAAATGGACAAGCTTCTGGTTAAATACTGAACTGGTGTTGCATCATCACTCTGAGGCAGGAAGTTGTCAGGAGTTTGTCACCAGTTGCAGAATGATGATGTTTACGGGTTTGGTCATAAAAGGGCACGGAGGAGGAACGAACAGTGTCAAACACACTGCAACAGAAGACAGCTGCAGCTCAATAGGACAAGGAAGAGTAAGAAACCCTGACACACTGTCCATGTAGTACCAGGATTGTCCGTTAATGAGATTCTACATGAGGGTTTTGGGGCTGGTGGTGGTCTACTTCAAGGCAGTGCCTTATGCTTAGCTTCACTCCAGACCACTTCAGATGAGTAACCCTGCTGTGTGGGACAAACAGGCACAGTCCCTGGATTAATCACCCAGAGCGAGAGTATCACTGCCATGGTGGATTTGCGGTTCGGCACTGGAAATGGGGAAATTGTTTCTACCTATTCAGTGGACTGTACTGATGACAGATAACAGTCTCTTTTAGGGAGGGATCCTGGGGCATTTATTGGCTCAAGGAACACAGTCGGCGTGGAAGTCAAACTGTTGATCAATATTCTGAAGCTTTGTCTTGGGCAGAAGTCCATGTTTCTGACCATACAAATTCTAGGAGTTGACAATTGGCAGATTAACTTTCTCAGTCACCAAAAGTTGGATGCTGGGAAGTGGTTTCTTCACTTTGAGGTGCTTCAGGAACTCTGCCGCCATTGGGGGACACCAGACTTGGATCTTCTGGCTTCCAGAATTAACAAAAAGCTGGACCCCGAAGCATTTGTGGTAGCCACATGGGCGGCTGCATGGGATCAGTTGTCCCAGGAAGTCCAGCTCTTGCAAAGTGCACCATCGTACCTGGAGACCTTATTTTGCCTGGTACAGAAGCAGTTTTATCTTTGGAGTTACACCGTGGGATGCATTTTGCCCTTTCTTCAATCTGGCCTGGATCAACAGTTGGGCCTGACTACACTCAAGGGGCAGATTTCAGCCTTGGCCATTCTATTTCAGCAGCCTTTTGCTTCTCATTCTATTATTAGGACTTTTGTTCAGGGTGTTCACTGTGAGGGGCTAAGGTCATGTGTCATCCATGAGATTGTTTTCACCATGCTATGGATTGGACCTGGCAAGTATCAGAAGATGATCTTTCCTCCACATCCAGGCTTTGAGTGAATGATACAGCAGTTGATGTTTTGTCTGACGTTTCTTCCACCACCTGATCTGCTACTGGTGAGATGACGTGTCATGTTGTCAGTTTCTCACTCATGAAGGAGAAATTGTCAAAAGCCCCTGACGCTGTGTGGGTATTGGAGCATTTGGGATTGAGGACATAATCTCATCCAGTTCAATACTCTGGTCTAGTAGAATCTCCTGACACTGGAAAGAGAAAAAGCTTAAGTCAAACTCACTAATAAATACGCTTACACACCTTAGCAATCTCCACTCCACCCATCTAAACCCAAGAACAAATTCTAAATATATTCCTAGCTTACAAGCCCCAAATGGTGGCTGCATTTTTTTTTTTTTTTTTACAAGTACAGCACTCCTACAAGTAGCACACACCTTATTGGTGTTAGCTTGTTATTACACTGGACATTTTAAAAGTAAAAAGTATTTTTGGAGTTCTACTTTAATATCACTAGAAAGGAATCCCTGCCTCTCTGGTGCTCAGAAGAAGCATTATATCGGATTAAAACACCCCTGACTAAGATGTGAGCTTGTTTGAAGTAAAAACAAAAATGTTGCATACTCAATAATCACATAATAAACCACATAAATGCAGACAGAATACAATTTGGACCTGCCTCTGTAAATACTCTACCACCACAAAATGTGCAAGAACTGTTCTCCTATTCATATACTTACTGGTCTTGAATAAGCTAATGTGTAGTTCTCCTGACTGTACATATGCCTAGTTAATCTCTCTGAAAAAATTATGCCCTTTGATACAACTCCCATGCTGATGTCTGTGCTCTGGGCTAAGTTCCATGAGTTGTAACAAAGAAAAATAAATAAGTAGCAATGCACTTCCATTATGGTTGCTTTACTCTCTGTGTTCTGTCTCCTCCCCAATATGAAGTTTGGTATATACTTAACTTCTCTATTATGTTCTCGACTGCAGGATCAACATCCCAGGGTCCAGTTTATATGCCAATATCACATATCCCACCATATCGCTGTCCATGCCATAGTAATCGTATGGCAGTCAAACGCCATTCCATATACTGTTACCCCAGGAAAAAAAATTCTGCAGTTGTATCATATGGCACATCAAGTAAGACCCGAAGAAACATAAAAGAGGAAGGTGGGGACATTGTCAAGACAAGTAGGGGACAAAGATGACACAATGCTGGTGTATGCAATGTATGGAGCCTCCCAAGTGCCCTGATTTTACTGGGACTTTTATCATTTTTTTAAATTCTGAAAGACCAAAAAAAGGCGGAGTTTTTAAAGATTGGAAGTAAAGTTTAAGATTTATGTAAAGCCAAAGCTTTTTTAATTTTTTGCTGTCTTTGTGTTGTCAGGCAGATTTCCTTTCCCTTCCTGTCCCAGAGACACAAAAGGAAGTAAGAGGTTCACCAATTTGAAGTACTTTTTAAGGGTTTATTAGAACCCTAATGTAACCTATGCACTTCGAAGAAGCTGATCAAGCACTGATGAAGCACAAAACGTGCAGGAATGTGACCGTGCTTAGTATTTCAGTATTTAAAATAAAATTGTGCAGTTTTATTTTTGCAGGCTTATTTGGCCAGATAGGTATTCAATGTACAATGCCATTCTGTCTCAAAGATACTGGCCTTCTCCCAGATATCTAGAGGGTCTGCCCTAGGCTATGGTACATTATATTGTCAATATTGTAACCATCCCTCTGGTATGAAATATTATGTAGTATGCAGGTTTTACCAACCTCTTTAAGAGCATTTTTGGGGGGTGCCCAGACAAGAGGAAGAGGGCCCCATTAACCGCCTCAGCTCCTAGCATGCAACAGGCCAACTCTCCGCAGCTCCATCCCATGGGGGGTTGGGGGCCCTTTATGGTTTCTTGCACCGGGGCCCTGAAGCTTCTTGTTACGACCCTGGTTTAGTCTGTAGATTACCATTGTTTGGTGGCGTTCAAGCCTCACCGTAGCTGCAGTCGCATTAGGTGCAACCCAGTTTCAAAAGCTTCATAACCACTAAATGCAAAGGGGTAAGCAGTTTGTGATATGACTTAGCATGGCCTGTCCTGTGTGGGTTGAACTTGCTAGAATCACAGCTACTGCCAAACAAATCTACAGGGGTCAAAGCTAAGCCGTAATATGCATCAACAACAGTGAGGAGAATAAATAAGTATTCCTTGTGGTTAAATTATCTTCCCCTGCTTCATATATCAATTACCATTCATATACTGTATGTTTGCTGACCATAGCACCCAGACATTAGGAAAGTTGCACCTCATCTAGAAAAGCTTGCCAGTCAACTTTCATTCATCATGTGTTGACATAGACATACCCTGGCTATACAAATTTTTACAAATAAGCTTGCTCTTTTCTTATATGGTGTGGATAATTGTCTTTTTCACTCTCAACTTGAAGTGCATTGAGGCAAACAAGTGGTTTTCTTTGTTTTTCAGTGAAACAATTTCAGACCAGATGACTATATTTTTTAAAGGCAATTACATACTGAAGTTGTGTTTCCAGAAGTCACAGGAACGTGAGTGTTCTTCATCAATCTGCGTATTGTATTGCTAGTTTGTGCCATTAGATCACACAAGCACAGTCATACAACATCCTGTAATGGTACAGGCCAGACATAGTGGGAAGATCTTTGATTTATACTGCGCCATTGCACCATTTTCCCTAAACAAGAAAACTACCATTCAAAGTTTGTTGTCCTGTGTCTGTAGGAATTCAACAGTGTCCTATCATAGAACCAAACACAAAAAATACATGCTTCTCAGAGGGCGACAACAAGATGTTCTGTAGCACAGATAAAATTCCTATAGACTGTATCTTGGATGGAGAATCTCCAACAATTCATCAAATCTGCACACATATAGAACCCCCTTACAGCTGGATGTCTTAGAGGGACCCCCAGTTAGCTTGGTTGGTTGGCATTTCAAATCTCTGGGTGGAATCCTTGATTCTTTGTTGACTGAAAAAAATTGGGTGCCAGACACTTTCAAACATTTGCCAGAGTTTATTAAGGCACAGTAATCTTGAGTAGTAGGTTAGGGCACATGAAACCCAAAAAATGAAAAACTATGACCCCCAGACATCTCTGCTAGGTACAGTCAATACAGAAATAAGACCTGTCAATCTGTACTCTTCAGACTATCGAGCTATTTCAGGCAACATAAAAATATACCTTTCCTGTTGTGCCACCAGACTTTCTGCAATGTCCACTGGCATCAGCTTCTACCCAGCTCTCCATGGCACTATTTGTAAAGTTCCTTCCCCTGGTGCTCCAGCAAGGCTTGATATTCACTTCTTACCCTATGTAACCTGCAGCAAGGCAGTGCAAGCCTTTCAGGCCCCAGACTCAGATTCACTCCCTGCTTCACCCTCCCCAGGGAACAGGCCTGGGAAACAGAAGTCTCCAATATAGCCTCCTCTCCTGGTCGCAGCCCAGGAGACAAGAACAAAAGACCCTTTCTGAAAGGTTACCCCCAATATTTATTTCCTCCCCCAACATGCACTACTGGCAAAAAACCTCCTAATGGTTAGCTAGGATCACATAAATATGCATTACTCAGAACTATTGTATCTACTTGCTCTATGACTAGGGAATCTCTCCAACAGCAGGCAGAAAGAAACAAAAAGACATGTAAATTTAGTTTTGTTCTGCATGGATGTTTGTACAAATCTCGTTACATTGTCCATTCGGATCTGTTAGAATTTAATCCAAAACAAAAATAAATCGGACATATGACTGTTCTCTGGCCAATCAGATTTTTTAATGGCTGTTGGGGGGTTGGTCATGTGACTTAGTTCTGAAATGATGAATCCGAAATCCGAATAATGAACCAAACTGAATTTTGGATCCAAAAAACTAGAACAATAAAAATCTGAATCAATCCAGAACTAAACAATTTTTTTGCTGAGTAACATGTCTAGAAACAAAGGAAAACCCACCAAAAGCAGAACTATAACAATCCAGAGCTCAGGCTGACTAGCCTAGATTCACCACTAAATTTAGAGTAGGGACACCCCTGCCTGGGGCAGGGTCCCTACATAATTAAGATATAACTATTAGATTCAACTCTTTCTGAACTATACATGTGTAAAAAGATACAAATTATATTAAAACTTACAATTTAAGAATAAAACATTTTTCTCCATTATAGTTTAAATGGGGACATTTCCCTTAACTTCCTGTCTCAGAGACACAACAAAAAGTTAGAGAAAAGCTCCAAAAGTTAGGAGATATTCCCTCATAGAAAGCTGTCTCCATAACAGGTGGCCCCGTTGGAAGATTTACCCTCACCTCTTGTTCTGAGGTCAGATTTTGGATTTCCCCTTTTTTGTGTGTGTGACAATGGTCACCAATGCAAATAGTGGGGTGAATCCCCACAACAGGGACATGGTCAGAAATAAGAACTTGACAAAAGGTCTTACCCTTCCCCACTCTATCCAAAACAAAAAAAAAGTTTTTGCATAAAGACACACTTTAAGTCTTTTTCTGGGTCCCCTGTCCCTGTGAACCTTGAAGAATTGTCCTTTTCGTCCCTGTATTAAAACAAATCAGATACAGATACCGGTAATCTAAACCCTTTATAGTTACATACTTTATACTATATGTCATTGTGTATTGACATTCCCAAACAGAAGCAGGATATTGGATGCATTTTAAACAGAAAGATTTCCTAATGTGGTTCAGTCGGTATTTCTTAGAAAGCAGTTGACGTGACTAGTGATTTTACTGTGTTTAAAAACTCTAACAGGGTTATTCACAAACCTGCCGAAAGGCAACTGAGTGAATAACCGAGCCAAAGAGAACAGAGCCAAACGAGGTTTGGCTATTCAATCCGGCTCAGTACAGGCTCCACCCAGTTGTTATTGTTTAATGACAGATCAGTATCCCCAGATCATTTAGGGCGCCGATCTGTAATCACAACTGGGCGGAGCGAGCCATGAGATCACGGCTGGCCCCGCCCAGCTGTCATTTGCGGTTGTCATCCGTTTGACCCGCTTCGGCTGTCACTTCGTCTCAGTCGAGCCGAAACATATGCCTCCGGTTTGGCTGAGCCGCTCGGCCGCTGTACGAGCTATTGTGAATAGCCCGTACAGCAGCCCTTCGGTTTGACTGAACTGAAGGGCTCCGGCGACTGAAGAGAGCCGAAGGATCAGCCGAAGCTACGGCTGTATCCTTCGGCTTAATAGTGAATAACCCCCTAAAACAAATTTGTTAAAAAAACTGATAACACATGACACATACCTGTACACATAATAAACGTACATTAGTTATACATGTCATTTTATGATACGGTAACATTTACTTAAAGGGAATCTACAGTGTTTTTATATGTTATGCAGTCAGAGCCGTTGCTAGCTACTTTTGCGCCCGAGGCAAGAACAAAAAATTGTGCCCTCTCCTCGAGGTTGTTTTGAGGAATGTTAATTAATACCAAGGAAGTTAATGATGATAGAACTGTTTATGGGGTGGCAGGGGAGTACAATGAATTTTAAGGGGGTGATGGGGACAGAGCATGGGGACATGGAGTGATAAGGACAGTGCAAGGGAGTAAAATTGATTTTTAAGAGGTGATGGGAACAGAGTATGGGGACATAAGGTGATAAAGACATAGCAGGAGAGTAAAATTGATTTTTAAGGGGTGATGGGGACAGAGCAGGTTATGGCAGAAAATACTCCCAATGCGTTAGCACTGATGTTCCTCTTGTGATCCAGATCAGTGCATTTGTACTTGTATATCTTTGGCAAACATCATAACATTTTCTGAATGTAAGTGCTAACTACATGTGCAGGATACCAATTGATTACTTCATGAGGGGATGGAGCAGGTTACGGCAGAAAATTCTCCCAATTACATATTTAGTTAATTCTCAGGTCTCCTTCATACCCAAATCTTCCTTGCCATCTCTCTGCACTTTTTAGATATGCATGCGGGGTATAGAGGGAGGGGCCATGTGAGGGTCAAAGGTGTGATGCTTCAATGGCTGGTGCACAGAGTTTTCAGCTGGCTTTAAGCAGCATATGCAGTAGCAAATAGGGAATTAAATGTTACTGGCTCTTTAAGGGAATTGATCCTATTTTTAAACAAAACTGCTTAAAACTCCTAAACATTGATATATTTTCTGAAAGCAGAGACCCTGTAGAAAAAAAATGGCTAGATACTTGCACAAATTTTTATCAAATCAATATTGTTAGGAAAAAATACACTAAAATTATTTTAGTGCATACAAACAGAAAATAATAAACAATTTTTGGTAAAATACAAAAGATGGGGTTGTGTATTGCTCTCACTCCAACCTTCATGGCTATATGTAACATGTGCACATATGTGCACCTATAGATGCTTGTTAGTGTTTGTACCTGTATGTAAGTGAAGGTGAACAGATTTTTTTTTACCACAAATCTTTTTTCTTACACATAGATCATGCTTCAAAAGCTTCTTCAGCCACTGCAGCTGGAGAAGTGACCGTCTGAAACTGAAAATGTGATTAAATCCTCATGGCTTCAGGATGTAGTAACCGGATGGGAGATCAGCCACTGGAATGTGAAAGCTGGGTTCTGGCTGAAAAGGTACAGTACCAAGTTTAGGACCAGGACATTTACACAGGACTGACGCTGCAAGCAGTAAGTGACAACAATCAATGTAACAGGTATTCTCCAGTAAGAAGGATGAGACAGACCATGGGACCTGACTGCAATCTCCTAGACCCTAAATAACCACTGGCCAGTGGGTAAATTTACACAGCATTTGCTGGTGATAGTACCCTTAAACTCTATAGTGGAGTGCTCAACCTTCCAAAGAAGATATTTGTAATTCACAAAAGGGTAAGTGTGCATCTTCACAAAGTGTCCCAAAGTAGCAGACAGTGAAGGATGAGACCCTTTAAATGAGCACAGCTGAATGCAGATATACACAAATATGGTAAAATCATCCCCAAACACCCACTAATACTACTCTTGAGCTATTGGGACCTCTACATCTCTGTCGATATCAACCATGGGTACCAATTCATAACAAACAGATCTGTTTAATGTTGGCCAGAGAATGTATAATGAGGCACGAACTGTTAAACAGTGACCCAATGCTAACAGACTTAATGATGTGCAGCTGTTTGGGCAATGGAGTTGCATTGATGTATATTTGTCATGTTCATGGTAAACTCAGGAAAACACAAGCATGTAAGTAATACAAGAAGACTCAATTTAAAAAAAGCCAATGTTAATAAACTAAGAGGCCTACTATGTGACATAAATTGGGATGAAATATTTTCTGAATAGGAACACAAAGGAGAAATGGAGAGGCTTTAAGGAAATCTTGAATAACAAAATTGGCCAATGCATTCCATTTACAACTAAATTCAGAAAAGCAAAAATTAAACCAGGGTAGTTAAAAAGCAAGGTAAAACAATACATAAGAGAGAAGTATAAGGCCTTCATAAACTATAAATCAGAGGAGACAGCATCTGCATTGACAAATTTCAAGGAATGCAACAAAAAATTAAAAAAAGCAATTAGGGCAGCAAAAGTGGAATACAAAGTGCACGTAGCTTTAGTACGCAAAAAGAACCCCAAGGAATTCTTTAAATATATAAATAGTAAGAAGGTACGGACGAAACATATAGGCACCATAAATGATGACGAGGGAGTGTCGGCTACCAGCGACAGTGAGAAAGCGAACATGTTAAATGCATTCTTTTCTTCTGTCTTTACAGATGAGACAGACGTGGGCATCGATCAGGGCATGAGCTGCGGATGACGAGGGAGTGTCGGCTACCAGCGACAGTGGCTAAGCGAACATGTTAAATGCATTCTTTTCTTCTGTCTTTACAGATGAGACAGACGTGGGCATCGATCAGGGCATGAGCTGCGGAATGTATAATGAGGCACGAACTGTTAAACAGTGACCCAATGCTAACAGACTTAATGATGTGCAGCTGTTTGGGCAATGGAGTTGCATTGATGTATATTTGTCATGTTCATGGTAAACTCAGGAAAACACAAGCATGTAAGTAATACAAGAAGACTCAATTTAAAAAAAGCCAATGTTAATAAACTAAGAGGCCTACTATGTGACATAAATTGGGATGAAATATTTTCTGAATAGGAACACAAAGGAGAAATGGAGAGGCTTTAAGGAAATCTTGAATAACAAAATTGGCCAATGCATTCCATTTACAACTAAATTCAGAAAAGCAAAAATTAAACCAGGGTAGTTAAAAAGCAAGGTAAAACAATACATAAGAGAGAAGTATAAGGCCTTCATAAACTATAAATCAGAGGAGACAGCATCTGCATTGACAAATTTCAAGGAATGCAACAAAAAATTAAAAAAAGCAATTAGGGCAGCAAAAGTGGAATACAAAGTGCACGTAGCTTTAGTACGCAAAAAGAACCCCAAGGAATTCTTTAAATATATAAATAGTAAGAAGGTACGGACGAAACATATAGGCACCATAAATGATGACGAGGGAGTGTCGGCTACCAGCGACAGTGAGAAAGCGAACATGTTAAATGCATTCTTTTCTTCTGTCTTTACAGATGAGACAGACGTGGGCATCGATCAGGGCATGAGCTGCGGATGACGAGGGAGTGTCGGCTACCAGCGACAGTGAGAAAGCGAACATGTTAAATGCATTCTTTTCTTCTGTCTTTACAGATGAGACAGACGTGGGCATCGATCAGGGCATGAGCTGCGGAGATTGTAGTACCAGTTTTAACACATCTTTGTGGCTAATGGAGAGCAGAGTAATACAGGGATTAGAAAGATTAAATGTAAACAAATCACCAGGACCAGACGGGTTACATCCGAGGGTACTAAAGGAACTTAGTCAAGTCATAGCCAGACCCTTGTACAGAGTGTTTATGGACAGTATAATGACAGGTATAGTCCTGGCTGATTGGAGGAGAGAAAATGTACTACCAATATTCAAAAAGGGGAAAAGAAGTGCACCGGGAAACTACAGGCCTGTCAGCTTAACATCAATAGTGTGTAAAATATTCAAAGGCATGATACAGGACTACATGCAGGAATTTGCAAAATAAAACTGGTATCATAAGTGGTAACCAACATGGTTTCATAATGCACTGTTCCTATCAGACCAATCTAGTAACATTTTATGAGGAAGTAAGTACTAAATTAGACAAAGGAATACCAGTAGACATGGTGTATCTGGACTTTGCTAAAGCATTTGACACAGTACCCCACAAACGTTTAATCCATAAACTAAGGTCTATAGGTCTAGATGAAATTATATGTACATGGGTGCAAATTTGGCTGCAAGAACGGACCCAGAGGGTAGTGATAAATGGGTCATTCGCTAATTGGGCAAATATTGAGAGAAGGGTGCCCCAGGGTTCAGTCCTGGGACCGATCCTGTTCATCTTATTCATCCACGACATAGAGATTGGACTAAATAGTTCAGTTTTTGTGGATGATACTAAACTCTGCAGAGCAGTAAATTCCAAACAGGAGATATTTACACTACAACAGGACCTAAGAAAAATTGAGCCATGGGCTACAAGATGGCAAATGTGATTTAATGTTGAAAAATGTACGGTTATGCACATGGAAGTAAAGAACATGTGTGCAAACTACTACTAGGGGGATGTTTCTTTAGGGAAGTCAGGCATAGAAAAAGACCTGAGATTTGGCAATAGTAAGCAATGCCAAGCAGCGGCCTGTAAGGCTAACAAGATACTGGTGTGTATTAAAAGAAGAATTGTATCAAGGGATCAAATACTTCCACTTTATAAATCATTGGTTTGGCCCCATCTTGAATGTGCACTACAGTTCTAGTCGCCGACTCTCAGGAGGGACATCCTGGAACTGGAGAGAGTTCAGAGAAGGGCTACAAAATGAATTAAAGGGATAGAAGGCCTGAGTGAATCTAAACTTATTCACCTTAGAAAAGAAGCAATTAAGAGGGGCCCTTATTGCAGTCTTCAAAATCATCAATGGGGACCTCACTTTTTATGAGGAAGTGAGTCATAAATTGGACAGAGGAGTGGCTATGGATATAGTATACTTGGACTTTGCAAAAGCGTTTGACACAGTTGTCCACATGCGGCTAATGTATAAGTTAAGGTCAGTAGGTATAGAGTATTCAATCTGTAATTGGATAGAAAACTGGCTTAAAGAGCGTATTCAGAGAGTGGTGAACAATGATTCGTACTCTGAATGGTCTGAGGTTGTTAGTAGTGTCCCCCAAGGTTCAGTGTTGGGCCTCTTACTGTTTAATCCATTTATAAATGACAGAGTTGGGGATTAAAAGTACTATTTCTGTGTTTGCAGATGACATCAAGTTATGTAGTGGAATACAGTCCTTACAGGATGTCTCCAACCTACAAGCAGATCTGGATGCACTGTGTTATTGGGCATCTATTTGGCAAATAAGGTTTAATGTTGATAAATGTAAAGTTATACACTTGGGGATTAAAAACATGCACTCTTCATACCAGGGGCGTAACTAGAAATCACAGGGCCCCATAGCAAAATGTTGTATGGCCCCCCCCCCAAAAAAAAATGAACTAATGCAATTGAACAACACATTACTACACTCATGTGGCTCAGTACCCAGGCAACAGCTTATATTAATTTCAAACAGCAAAACAAAAATTTAAATAACCATATAATAAATAAAATGCAAAATTCAAAGCATTGTGTGTACTACTTTTACTCTTTGATACTCACGTTTTGTAAAGGGCAAACAAGGCAAACTGTGGCGGTTTAAGAGGAAGATTAACAAGATGACAACCTTGTAAGGGAAGGAATAAATTAGGTCTTACATTCTATGCACTTTAACTTGGCATTAAATTCTTCTTTTTTTAGTTTACACCTACTTGATTTAGACCTTGATGCCTAACGTGCATATTTTCAACATGTCTTTAAAAATAACCAAAGGAAAAGAAGCCATGGTTTCAACATCCAACAGCCAAAAACAAGCCAAATCTAAGGCAACAGAACATTAGAAAAAGTCAACCTGAAAAAAAGTGAATCTTGATCTAAAATATGTAGATAAAATGATGATAAATTAACAATATCTCACTACATTTCTTTTATTTGATTTGATCCATTTCTCTCCAAAGCTGTTTTCCAGCCAAACAGGCAGTGCAGAAGCCAAAAACCTGCCATGCTTTGATTTAATTGACTAGAAAGGTGTAATTTGTCATCAGACAGGAAGATTTAGATGGGTAAATGGGCAAGGTCTACACACACTTTACAAAAGAGCGTATGCAGAAAACTAATTTTGACTGGATAAAAAAAAAATTTGATTCACATTAGGATGAAATTTTGCTTGATTTGCAATGCTCAAACAGGGCACGTGGGCAGCTGTGGACATGTATGTAAAAAGAAATGTATTGGTTAACCAGCCAATTCAACGACTGAGGCTAGTTAAACGAGTAAAGTGGAACTCTAGCCAATACAACAAAGTAAAAAGCTGACATGCATATAAGCATTCAGACAAAATATTTGCCAAATACTTATAATTCAGTTCAGCCAGTTTTCTGTTTCACACATCAAAGCCATCTTAGAAAGCCAGTCAGGTTTGCACCATTGTACCTTTGCCCCCTTCTATGTCTGCTCATTCAAACATAAGCTGCCAATTCCAACATTTATTTATTCAAATATTTGCCTAAAGTTCCACTTTATGGTTTTGCCAAACTGTAACCAAAGGGTTCTATTTATAGCATATTTCCTATGCTCCTCAGCTCCATCTAGTAGTCAAAATACAATATTACATTGCATACTTTTGACCTGAAAAAAAAAAAATCAAAGAATGTATCTTTTTGTGCCAGGTGGCAAAGAAGACATGTTTTGAAATGTTTTGAGGGTGAATGGCTCTGCGAATAGGTTATAAATAGACCCCATGGTTTAACCAAAATAAGGAAGGCTATGGCAACAAAACCAAACATGAACTTTGAAAACTCTTCCAACTTGCATACTCACAAAACACCACATCTTAGAAAACATGTCTGCGTGCCTTCAATTCTGCAAAAGTGTCCACAATGCTGTTTAGGTCCAGCCGTTTTGCTCTAGCATTTTCAATGCTTAGGATAGGAAGCCCAGAAAGCCTTTGCTCAGACATAGTGCTTCTGAGATAACTCTTTATTAGTTTTAGTTTTGACAAGGATCTTTCTGCTGAGGCCACAGTTACAGGTAGTGTTAGGAATAAAAGCAACGCTATGCACACATCTGGCAGATTTGAAGAAAGAGCACTATTCTCAACAAAGAGCAAACGTGCAAGATCCTTCACAGAGGACAATTTCTGAATGTCCTCTTTAAGTGCTGATCTAAAACTCAGAAGCTGACCAGGGAAAGTTGATGAGAGGTCTTTTCAGAACTTGCTTTGACAAAATGTCTATGACTTCATTTTGAATTTTTGGACTAAGGTATTTGACTTTGCCCTGTGGTAACTGTAACAATTGCTTTAATATGGGATCATATTCAGCTAGCAGCTCAATAATTGCCAGGAAATTTCCACCGTTGACTTCTCCTATTTTTTCTCTGTGGCCACGGAAGGCCATGTTATTCATAGCCATAGTCAAGGTGACATTCACTATTCTATTTAAAACATCTCTCCAAAAGTTTTTTTCTTTTCTTAATTGTTGTTCGTTTTCCTCATCAATTGTTCCCTTTTTACGCCACTGATCATATATTATGCAAGAATCTATATGAGTTTGAGATGTTTCATGAACCTGTATTTTTGTTGACAAGCCTTTCCATTTTTGTATCCCCTTTGCCCATGCTGGTTCAGAGCCTAGTTTTTTATGGTCACCAAATAACCAGCATGGTTCACAGTATGCAACATTCAATTTGGGAGAATAACAGAGCCAGGTAGTTTAAGTCCTGTTTTTGTTGTTTTTTCATAATATTTTACTGAAAAACACCTCTGTTCCTCATCATTGTCTCTAGGAAAGGGCCCTTGAGGTCTGTAAGGACCATTTGTGATTATAAATCTCTTCACATGTGCATCTGTAATTGTAATTGGGAAGTTTGCCCTGTCTGTAGCATATTTTGTAGATGCAATGTCAGTTAGCACAGCTATGTCACTACCAGTCAAGTGAACATCGTCTGATGCAAATGGCTCAGTTTCAGGATAATCTTTTTCAATATTTTCCTCAGTAACACCACCTAACTCCTGGCTTGTACTTGGTTCATTGAGGGGAAACTGGCTAAGTGGCAATGGCACCTGTTCTGGCATGTCAGTAATTGTGGGGTCAAGGCTTTCTGGGCTTGCCTCAGCAACATTTTCTGCATTATGGTCTGCTGTAGAGCTCTGACCAACATTGGGCACATTAAAAAAAATTGTGATTTTTGGAAGTTTCTCAGTTTTGTGGGTGTCTTCCCTTTTCTTTTTACGCTTGTGAGCGCCACTTTGATGATGGTAACTGGACATTACGGTTGAAACTGAAAAATACAGTACAAGGAAAGACCCTTACTTCTCAATTACATAGTTAACAACACAACAAAAACACTGGCAAAATCTACAGGTTACATTCAGTACATTATAGTGTAAGTAAAGTAAAAAATGTTTTTTTCAAGTTTTGCATAGATTAGGGAAGGATAAGGACTTCAGTTAGGTTTGTACTTCAATCCAGGCTCCATTCAAATAATTTACCCTCACTTCCTGTCTCTAAAAACGTTTTCAGCAGGGCAGAAAGTGATGTTAAATCTCTCTAAAGAAGCCTCAGATGTCAGTAACAGGGGTTTGAACCCCTCGGTCCAAAAACAAGGGGGAAAATTGACTCGACATATACTTTAATTGCCAAATGCATCATGAAAAAATATATCTCTCAAAATAATATGTATACAGCAGCATATAGCAAAACACATCTCTCTTTATCTAAATTACATCCCTTATTGATTTGTTGTTAGCAAGCCTTATAAAAAAAGTTCACAATTCTTACTGAGAGTCCCACTCACACCAAGGCAATGATGGGACAACGCATATAAGTTATAATTGACAAGTAACATGCCTGCAAAGACAACTGAAACACATCCACATGAACAAAAGAAGTTAACACAACCAGAAATATGTCTGCAGTGGTACAGTTAGTATTCTACTGACACCACCATAAATATGTCCACAGATATACAATCATCAGGCCGCTTAAACATGCCTACAGATCTGCAATCATTACAATGAGTATTAGTCTCACATTATAATGTTATGTATGGGAATCAGGACTGCAGGGGCCTTCGAACTAATAGCACATTTCAATTGAAACCTATGTTAACCACTTGCTGACCAGGGTGTTACACCCCCTTCCTGTGCTGGCCAGTTTTCAGTATTCACCGTTGCAGTACTTTGACATTTATTAAGTCATGCAACGCTGTACTGAAATAAATTTTATATAATTTTTTGGCAACGATAGAGCTTTCTTTTGTTGGTATTTAATCACCACTGTTTTTTTTTTTTTTAACTATATAAAGAAAGAATTACCAAAAATGTGGGAAAAAAAGGTTTTCCCTATGTATATATATTATGAAACATTGCAAAAAAATTATATTTCTTCATACAAGAAGAACACAATGTATTCTGCTACATTTCTTTGGTCAAGTCGGGTAAATAGACACCAAACATATCTAGCCTTAAAATTGCATGCAACCATGAAATCGCCAAAATCTACCATACACAAATTTGCCCATGGTTGACGCTTCAAAAGCTTTTACCACTCATTAGTTTAGCGTTAACAGTGATTAATGGCCCTGGAATTATTGCTTGCACTTCAATGCTTATGGTGAAATATAACATGTGTTCCACAATTATGATTTTCACATGTAGGCACACCGTAGGCGTGTTTGCATTTGTATGTATGTACAGCAGTCAGAGAAGCCAGTGTAAATAGAAGACAGTTTCAGCAGTGTATGCCTAGGTATAAAAGGGTGTTAGGGCTTATTCACAGCAATGACAGTGTGTTCCAGAGCAGTAGCGGTTGGATGCTCTATATCGCATACTAAACTCCCCCCTGCATTCTGTGACGGGAGGGGGCTTGGTGGTACATTAAAAAACAATCGGCCTGCAGCCATGCCGCCAAACCACAGTGTAATCGCCCACACCAGAACGCATGGCAAAACAATGCCTCCAGTCCAGTGCGATCGCAAAAAATGCAGCAATTCTGGTGATTACACAGGCGGTATTATCCCCCCAATCCTCATGTGAAAACACTGACTTAATGTTAAAAAACATACACATATTATGGTAAAAAAGCAATAGATACATACAGCAGACCCCAGCTTCCATTGCCATCACCTTGACAAGGTGACATCTCAGAAAGGACTTCTCAAGAGATTTGGAATAATTATCTTTCTTTGGATACCAGGTAGAGAGATGTGAAACTCACCTAGATAAGTACCCCAGAATCCAGTGCGTGCCATAAGTATCGCATTGCTTTTTTCTCCTAATGTGTGTGTGTTTTTAGGATTTCCTTAAGGGGGGTTAATAGATAAAGATTTTATTGAAGGATCCACTTTATGGCAATTAGGGTTGGTGTGGATGTTCGAGTTGAGCGTGAGTTCGACTCCTACATCGCTAGTTCGCCGAACACACGAACTATAAGGGCGTTTGGCGGTCTGTTGAACGCCCTGCAAGGAAATGCGCCTTGTGAAGCCCTAATTGGCTAAAGTCTTGCGCCTGTCCACAGGTCAGGTGCAAGACTTTGACCAATCATGGCTCTCACTGTTCTCTGTGCCCTGATTGGACAAAGTCATGATGACTCTGCCCAATCATGGCTCACCCAGTTACAACTGTACAATGTTTATATGTTACTGGGATCTGTCAAAATGCTATTATGCGGCGGGTGTTCGTCAGGAGTGATGGGGAGGGGGCGGGTACAGCTGGCTCTGCCGCTAGATAGGCAGAGCCAGCTGTCAATCACACAGCTGGGTGGATCTCGACAGTAATGTCGGGATCCGTCCCAGCTTCGGCGGTCTCAGTATCGCAGTATACTGAGCTTTGGGTCACGGGAGGACGCAATTTTATGTCCTCCCGTGACCCTTAGGAGAACTATGGGCAAAAACACTGACCCCATAGTTCTCCTTTAAGGAGACCCCTATGCAGGATATTTGAAGACATTTTTAATTTTTATTGTTACCCTTTAGATCATGTTAAAATTACTGCTCCATTAAAAACTGTATTCCCCATACACCTTTTATGGACAATAACTTGCATATAAGTCCTCTTAAAGGGGACAATCGTTTTTGAAAGTTCTACCCCCATTCACTTGCATTGAGTTCGAATTCGTACTTTCTAGATGTTCTAAAGTTCGAATTCGAACCGAACTCTGGCCTGTTTGGCCCATCACTAATGGAAACTACATACATGAGGACAGCTGATTGCGGTTGGGATTAGCAACAATCCTAAGGCTCCATTCACAATGGAGCGGCTGTCTGCGTGTTTTTGGCTGTACGAATACGCGAGGAGCCGCTCTAATCAGAAAAAACAATGCACTTTAATGTGCATTATTCAGACTATTGTGGCCCCAAAACAGTGCAAGTGCAAGGGCAATAGTACGGCGGATTCTGCAAGTTTGGGGCTATATAATAGCTGCAAACAAGCGTAATCCCTGCAGATTAAAAATGTATGGCTCTATTCACATATAGCATTTGCTTTTCCCACACGTTTACCACACAGAAGACCACGCAGGATGCAAACGCTATATGTGAAATAACTGCAAAGCGCTCGTTTGCGGCCATTATAAAACAGTGAACATTCGGAATCCACCGGATTCGACGCTTGCACTATTTTGGGAACCACGCAGTGCTCCGCGCTGATGCACATTGAAGTGCATTGTCTTGTGGATTTGGAGCGGCTACGCGTTTATCCATACTGCCAAATATGCCCCGACAACCGCCCTAGTGTCAAAGGAGCCTTAGCGTTTTCATCCAGCACGAAACGGAAACGCTATATGTGAATGGAGCCTAAATGGACATAACATAGGGAAGGTAGTCAGTGGGAATATTCAGCTTGCTGACAGTCAATAGTCAATGCAAGAATATAAAGCAGATCCCCACTTATGACAGTATGAAAAATAAAAAAAACACAATCTGCAGCAATCCAGAAACCAGAGCATTATCTTGAGTACACATCATTTAAATCTCATCAAAGATATTCCCATTAGCTGCACAACTTATATAGATAAGGCAAGCTATCAATTAAGCAACCCAAGTCTTGTAGGCATAAGAATAACAATGCAAGCTATCAATTAAGCAACCCAAGTCTTGTAGGCATAAGAATAACAATGCAAGACTGAACTGTAAAAATACTATACCCACACTTTTAATAAGAAGTGCTATAGGACTGGCTTGTGCAGAGTGGAAGATAATCAATTAACTGCAGCCTGCAAAAGTATACCACCCAGGGCCAGGCCAGGCATAGAACAGTCTCCCACTCCCTTCCTACCTCCTGTCCAGACTCCAGAGCGATGTCCCTTCACAGGCGCGCTCGAGCGTTCTGCCCCGTCCACTCTGAGCCCCATAGCGCCCGCGTGGGTCGGTGTGGCGGTAGTTCCGCCCTTGCTTCATACACTCTAGGGGGAGTATGTTTGGGGGAGTCAATGATGATTGAATGATGAAAGATCTGGGTGTTCGGGTAGACCATAGACTCAATAATAGCATGCAATCTCAAGCTGGAGTTTCTAAAGCAAGCAAAATACTTTCTTGTATTAAAAGGGGTCTAGACTTCATAGATAGAGACATAATCCTGCCCCTGTACAAAGCATTAGTAAGACCTCATCTGGAATATGCAGTTCAGTTTTGGACACCAGTTTGCAAAAAGGATGTTGTGGAACTGGATAAAGTGCAGCGAAGGGCGACCAAACTCATAAGGGGCATGGAGGAGCTCAGCTTTGAGGAAAGATTAACTGACCTGAATTTGTTCTCTCTGGAGAAGAGGCGATTAAGGGGGAACATGATCACCAGGTATAAATACATAAATGGTCCATATAGTGAGCTTGGTGCCAAATTATTCACTTTAAGGTCACTGCAAAGGACAAGGGGGCACTCTTTGCGTCTGAAAGAAAAGAGGTTTAACCTTTACATATGGAAAGTATTCTTCACAGTTAGAGTTGTGAAAATGTGGAACAGTCTCCCCCCAGGAGCCAGTTCTAGCTAGCTCAGTTAACTGTTTAAAAAAAAATCTGGATGTATTCCTAAATGCACAGAATATTACTTGATATTGAGGTCTTATAGGAGGGGGTCTCAAACTAAATTCCTTTAGGGGCCACTCGACACATTTTTTTTCTCCCATGTGGGCCGCTTGCCAAATTTCAGCACTATTTTGATTGCACCGCACCGGACCACATTCCAGGCACAATGTGCCTTGCGATCCCATGTGGGCAATCACTTCAATGGCCCGCCACGCCCTCTCCTGCCCGGCAAAAAAGTGAGCCGGCTGCAATGCGACACAGTGCGTTCCGGCCAGAATCGGAACGCACTGCTTATGGTGTGAACTAACCCTCATGCAGGACCTTCTTCCACGTCTCGGCGGCCAGGGGGCGGGACTAAGAGGAGAGGGTCCTCCCACAAAAGAATGTGCTGCTTGGCGGTGCGTACAGCACATTATGCTTGACAAGTGACAGCCTCTCCATCCGCGCACAGCCACCCATACATGCTGCAAGTGGCAGAGCGGCGAGGAAGGAGCGGCACTATCTCGGGGGGCCCAGTCACAATTGGACCGCTGCGACCCTGGTAGTTCTGCCTGCCTGTGTGTGTGTATATATGTATATATATATGTGTGTGTGTGTGTGTGTGTGTGTGTGTGTGTGTGTGTGTGTGTATATATATTTT
>NW_017307718.1:187309-199077 GCF_000935625.1 Nanorana parkeri
CCCCCCCGCATACATATAAAATAATATAATAACACTTTTTTTTCAACCTGACTAACTTTATAACTATGTGAGAGTAGTGAGAGTTTGGAATTCCCTACCACTGGCGGTAATATCTGCTGATAACATTGATAAATTCAAGAAACTTCTGGATGAGTTTCTTCTTTTGCAGAATCTGCAGGGATATAGGAAGTGTTATAGCAAGATAAATACACACAGACACACAGACTCACGTACATACAGTAGGTTGCACTGGATGGACCTTGGACTTTCTTCAACCTTACATTCTATGTTACTATTATTCTGTTATGCTGCCACCTTTTGGGCATTAGGCTTCTTTTTTGTGTATCCTCCCCTTTTTTGTACAATGTAATTTCCTCATTCCTCAGTGTGGGTTTCTGCTATCATTAGCCAGGACATGCGAATGAGGTGAGGAGAGAAATATTCCTTTGCCCTTCGAATACAAATATCTACCACATCAGAATCCTGCAGCAGGAAATAAAGATAATCACGGATGCAAAGCATTTGGTTCAGCTATCTGATGAAGATTGTCTGCTTTGATTGTATCTACTACATACAGGCTAGGAATAGAGGTTTCAGAAAGGGATACACCACTATAACAACAATTAAGAGTCAGAATAAATGACTTCAGGCAATTCGTGAATCTAAAAGAAAATTAGTTCTTAAGGCCTTCCTCTACCTGGAATGGTATTCGCTAGAGACATTCCTAGAGCTTTGGGCCACCTGGATGTAGATCTTGCTGACTGACTCGTAGAATAGCATAAAAAGCCTCAATATAATATCCACCACATCAATTAAGTGTGTAAGTTCAACTCAATATTGAGTTTAGTTTACATTTCCCTTTTTTCCTGTTTTCCCGTTTCAATAATACCTTAGACGGCTTATTATTTTATAGAACTACCTTCGAAATTCTTGTACATGTCTTTCTTGTACTTTCCGGAGGCAACCTCTTTGTAAAAGATAACCCGAACTGATGTATATCTCAGTCTCATGGTAAATATGCTGATACTTAAAAAAAATTATTTTCCTCTCTCTATATTACATAAACATTCATTCTTATACAGTATACTCAGATAATGCGGTGTCCTGGAAAGTACTGTTAAAACATTGTTTACAAATATATATAAATATACAAATTCTACTGTTTCAGTAGACATCACCACCGTTTCAATTATGTATATGCATAAAAAAAGCACAATTTGTAGGTGAGCTTGCATAAGAATTTCTTACACATACACATATTCTGTTACTAATTTCAGTTGTCCACTAGATGTCACCACAACACCAACTATTGCATTTCATTTTCTTTCGCTTTTGAATTGATAATAGACAAAAACATTTCATTTTCAAAATGAGTCTGAAAACAGAAAAAAAATAAAGACCCAATGGCATTAGATTGGTTGCAGTTCCTGTTTGTGCGGCTCGTCTCCATTGACAAAGATCGAATTAAAAATTTACTTTTGTCGAGCTGGATCAAATATCAGCCAGGTCAGCAGGACTCAGACATTTATTTTTAATACAGGTTAAGGTAAAAGGACAACAATTACAAAATAATCTTTTTTGATTTCGCAAAGCATGATGTTCGGCCTACATCCATTATTCTCTCTATTGACCATTTTAGATAACCTGTATCTGCACTGCCATTTTTTAGTGGGGTCATAAACTGATGTTGGAAGCTTATCTCTGTATTGTTATCACTGCATCAGTTAGGACAGTTAGGACCTTTTTTCATGTTTTTTAGTGACAGAGCACAGAGGACGTAGATCCACAACTCCTACATGGTAAAGGTGGCCATACATCTTACAATTGTCATTCGATTTATTTCGGCCCGTCATCGAACCGTCGTTTGATTTCCACACAATTACCCCATCAAGCACAGACCAATGTGGATTTCAATTATCGTTCATCAGCAATACTAACTGACCAAATTTCATCGATCGACAGAACAGATTTTCATTTGCGCATGTACAGTGTTCTTGTTGTGATTTTTTTCGTACAAAAACGGCACTAATCCATCGATTTTCGTACGATTCTAAAACATTTTTTTAGCTTGACCGACCGAGGAAATTCGGCCAGTTGTACAGTAATTGTGATCGTTGACTTCCCATCATCTGGCCAATTATCGTACGAAAAACGCATTTGTTTTTCGAACAATAATTGTAAAGCGTATGGCCACCTTAAGGCAAATGACTCCTCATTTTACTGCAGAGTAATGAGCTGATTAAAGGATAAGCGCAGTTATAGAGCACCTAGTATCTTTAATGCCCCCCCATTATGAGCATTTTTCAGTTAGGAAATACTTACCTCGGAGAGAACATGCAATATACACGGCATAACAAGTCTTCTTAGTAAGCTACACATGCAGCTAAATTAAATGAAGGTCAACGGAGGAAGCAGGCTGTCCCTCCTGCTCTCCCATATTCACTGCAATATTTATGCGTTTCTCACAGCAGCTTAGTGGATTACTGAGTCTGAAAAATGTGAGATGATCACAAAAAAAGTCAGGGGAGTGTTTGGTGGTAGGGTGTTTCCCTTGTTGGTGTCAGCTATTGACGGGGGCTTGGCCCTTTGGGAAGCAGGAAATAGTTGATTCTGGAGCTGTCCTTGAGCTGTGGGGGTACGGATGGGGACATGGGGTGTATTTAGCAAAGCCTTATTTTGCCTGATAGGCACCAAAGACCAGTTCTCATTACCAGCAGTCATTAGGTTATTAATGTGATATGTTATTCTGCGGGGTAACTGTTAATTGTTATATGGTTAAACAAAAGGCAGCTGTGGCTTTGGGAACGTCATAAACGGGACAGAATTGATGAATCCATTAGTCCAGTGAGTGTTCCACAATCAAATCAAACCTGTGAGCCAAATAAATGCTGCCTGTACAGGAAACCAATAGGAAAACATACAGGTCTGGTCTACAAGAGTAACACACAAAGTTGAGTAGCTTTGATTTCTGGGCAGTTTTTGTTCACCTAAAAGAAAATAACTGGGAAAATGGAGGACTTATGGGAGCCAGTTTATTTGCTTCACTTGAAAAATAATAACAGATCTGAAACTCTGAGCATATGTGTCCAGTTTGGGTCTTTGTAAACAAGATCTGTTGTCAATTTCTATTATTTTCCTTTTGAGCTACAATTGCAATGTACAGGCTGGTTTTGATTTTTTTGAAGCAAGTCCACCTTGAGAAGCCAAAGTTACACCTCGTCACACCTTGGAGACATGAAGTGTGTATTGTATGTTCTTGCAAAGTGGCAGTTATTTTTGTTACCAATCTGAATAAATTCCATATAATTTGTGATCAGAAATCCACTAGAGGGCAGAGTGCTTAGAAAGTCTCCATTGTGCGCCCTTCTGTCGATTCTCCATTAGAACATAAAGAGAAATCATAGATCACTGTCACAAGTAGATCAACTTCCAGACATGTTTTTAGCTTGTCACGACAACCAATTAAAATTATTGTTTTATTTTAGACCATGGATTGCAAGAAGCATCATTCGACTGATGACATCATTCAGTCCAAAAAACACTAAAGAACTGCTTTTTATTCATAAAAGCTACCACTTCTTTTTTATGTTAAGAACATAATTATGCAGGCTTGTAAAATCTACTTTTAAAAATGATTTAAGCAGATTAACAGAGCAAGACTAAGATTTTCACCTAGACACTTCGGAATTTTCTGAGATAATGCTGGAGCTGGATGCCTCATTTATTGTTGAATATTATATAGGTATATTTAATTTCATTTTGCTATCTGCAGAAGTTTGCATTTTACAAATCACTTAGCAGCAATTTTGTGAATATTCTTATTTGAACATTTGTGTAAGTGGAATGGGCTCTGTAATAAGATATCCATCTACAGTAGCAGTGGTGTACCTAGGGGGTGGGGGTTCAGTCCGTACCAGGTACCAGCACTAACATGGTGTCCTGGTGTGATAGGCACAGCGGCCCTGGTGTGTCAATTACTGGAACGCTCTCTGCATTCTAACACCAGGCACTGAAAGAATCCTTTGTCTAGAGTCCAATTGGATGCAGGCAGAAGGAGGTGGGTGGAGGCAGGCCTGTGCTTGATAATCACAAAAATTTCTCAGCACACTTGCCACCTAGCCTGCAAAAAAAAAGCTTACTGTCTCACAACTGTCTTGCAATAAAAACAGGGGCTGCACAATTTTTGCAAAATATGTGGAAGGCTCCTCTGTGTAGTGTAATCCTAACTCTAATCTATGAAAGCCTCCGTCTTGGAGCATATATAGCAAAGAATGAACTAGGTGCAGTTTCGCCTGGAGGAGGCCCGTTCCTCCTTAAAGGCACATGGACACACCAAAATCCCAGCACATCACAATGGCAGCTGAAGCCCCCAGTGTGTCCGAACACCAAATCCAAGTCTGTGTAAGAGACCTCCTACTAGATGCCTCAAAGCCCAAACATCACAGCTGGGTCCTACAAATAAGTAAAGAAAGAAAATGGTACCCAAAATTACATACACAATGCACATCTTCTCACTTTCTGTTGAATCTCAAGGTCAAAAAGTGAGGGAAGATCTCACTTTAAAGCCTCACAGATTTTAAATGCCTCCTCAATCTATAAAAAAAAAGCCTTGTCTAGAGTACTACTTTAAGCAGATTACGATTTGATTTTATGGTTACAAAGGCATGTAAAAAATTACAGTTGCAGAATTGCTAAAATGTTGCAGTGGCTTTGATGGTGTTTTCTTAGAAACTGCAGCTTGCAGCATTCTAGACATAGTTTTCCGTTTGGTATAGTGAAAGGCATCCTAAAAGGATGATTTCACCAAACAGAAACTGCATCTTTGACCCATGGCTTTCAAAACTAAAAGAGGAAATGCCAAACCACAGCCTGGGCCTGCCCATAAAGTTGTTTATTAGCAACCTTAAAACAAACATTGGTTAAAAACAATTGCAAGTAACCCCCTTCACCAGTGTATAGGTGCCAACTCTGGACTCAGGTTTCCCCAACATTTCTATTTCTCACCTTTGCAGCTTTTACAAACAAGAAAACCTATCCTTTTTTCCAGGTTTCTTTCAAAGGTCATACGTACACTTCACACTCTTTTTTTCCCCTAGCGGTGGCCAGATACTAAATGTTGCTGAGAGTGGCACCAGATAATGGCGTGGCACTGCCATTTACGGTGTTCTCCTATAAACCCATGGTGCTCTGGTTTTACAGGAAGTGGGTTGAATGATGCTGGGTGTCATTCAAAATGAGGGAGGAACAACCAAAGATCGGGTAAGTATAGCAACCGGAGCTGCTTTTTCATTTTTAGAAAATGTTGATGAGTGAGATTTCTTTTTGCAGCAGGCAAGGTAAGGTATGGCACTGGAGCATGTCTACTAATTAATAAGGGCTTGCTTTCCTTTTCTTTTAAACACATTTTTACTTTATTATGTAAGTTAGTATATTTACTGTAATGTACTGTAATATGCAGGGGATTCAGGACCACCACAAACATTGCTGCCATTTAAGCAAAGTCCTGTTACTTAACATATAAGTAATGCTTCTTTTTAGCAGAGAATCTTTACTTTAACTCACACTGTTCAGTGTAAATAAGGAGTCCATAGGTACAGATACAGTATATACATGATTAAAGTGTGTCTAAACCCAATCACAAAGATCTAATATAATGCAGCTTACCAGTCCTCAGATGTGGTGGCTGCGTTAGTTTTCTTTAACCAGACTATTTCCTTTTATTTTCACCTGTTGAGATTGTGTTGTCACATGACTTATTTTCACCTGTTGAGATTGTGTTGTCACATGACATACCTGAACTACTGGTCAGTAAAGTACCTAGCCATATCTGTGACCTGAGCCCCCCTCCCCCCTTTCCAAAAAAATTATTTGCAGCAAAAAAGCGACACATGCCGAACGGTGGCCATGGCTAAATTACACCAACATTGGAAGGGTCTTAAAGGGCATTGGTTAAACCCTGGCCATATCCTCCACCTCCATATGTTTTGTTGCAGCAGGGGCAGTCTCACCCATCCACCTGTATTCTCTGCAATGTAATGTAAATATAAATTCCAGCAGGAATAGTGAAACCTTTTCATAAAAGCCATCCAGGTGTATGAATTTAGTTACAAAGATCTTACTACCGAAGTCCCCTAAAAAATGTCTGGTAGGCGATTCAGTACACCAACTTCTACCTAGAACGGAGGAACAAGTTTTAGGTGGACTGACCCTTTAAGATCGATATATAACCTCATGAGTACAATTCCTGGCATAAGTAATAATAAAGTATCAGCAGTATAAACAACACAGGCATTATATGTAAAAAGCATGTCAACTGGACCTTTTGGATAAGTAAAACACGTGCATACATGCACTTACACATAATACCGGCCTGAATTAATATACTCCAGTTCAGATGATCACACTGCAGTACTGTTCTGAGCTGCCAGAGTCTATACTGAATCAGACCCTTACAAAGGAAGCTTAACACAGGCCTGCAGGCTTGTAGAGGAATACCCTGTGCAGAGGTAAGTAATCTATTCATTCCTTATCATACGGAAACACACACACATGCACATAAAATACGGGTAGGTGCATGAAGCAAATCATGCCTTTATCAGAATCATCTGTGCAGTGCTTGGGATCCTTTTGTAAAATCCCTAACAGCACATGATTTGCAGTGTTCAGATATGATTCATCAAATACAGGAATGGTGTATTTGTAGGAACAATAAAAATATAGAACATTATTATTCTAAAAAGGCAAAGAGAATCCTGAATGATGAAGATATGATGTGTTTATAGGCTGCAAGAATGTTTTATTTCTCCTCCTCTACTACCATCCTCTTTATTATCTTACTACACTAAATGACCCCACGTGGCAGATTATAATGATAGATGGGGAAGTTTGGAAAATCCAGTGTCAGGGGGGAAGGTACAAAGCACAATACTAACCTAGGAAATACAAGAAGGGGGGGACGGCTTGTGTGCAGAACTGACCCTTTATTATCAGAGTGCCTGAAATAAAATCTGTATGCTCTGCCCCACAGGAATATTTAATTTTTGAGTGGAGGATAAATTACTAAAGTATGAGAAACAATACATGCCGGATAGGGTTAATGTGCAATTTGCAATATACGTTGGCCAATAGCAATCTGTCAGATTGTATCTTAATTTAAACAGAAAAATATGTTTTTATAAATCTGAGCCAATGTTTAGTGAGCGTACAGCTTTTGTTGTGCATTCCACTTTGTTTTCATGAATAGTGCTGCCAGAGTATACTGAAGGAAACACATCATAATAAAAATATGGAAGTTGTCATTGCTGACTTGTTTTTAAAGTTGCACGTTCCAGGTTTCTCATCCTTATCCTTACTTCACTTACAAGGCTTCTCATTCTATTCTTTCCTTTATCTTTGCTTAAATTACCATTCCCTTTGTAAGAGACTTACCGGGTTCCGACCCGGGATCGCAATCCGCCACCGCGCATGCGCACAGCGGGCCCGGCTCTCTCCACTCGGCGCACGCGCACCTCGGGCATCGGCTTCCCTTGGCGCAGGCGCAACAGGCTTCTTAAGTCGAGGCCAAACAAATCTTCAGCGTCCTACTGTTTGCAACAGTGAACGCCGAAGATTCACGCTCTGCAACCGCAGACCGTACAGGCAGACGAGAGCAGCATTGCTCCAGCACAACAGCGTGGGCTAACCCCTCAGAACCAGAGTACCTCGTAGCCATTTCCACACAAACCTGGAGGAGTGATCTAGGGGCCAAGTAGCAGTCAGCCGCAGGAAACCTTAGGAGGGACTCCATATAGAGGCTCCTAAAACCGCAAGTATCTGGGCTAGACTGCCATTAACGCTACATACTCTATCTCTACGTACATAACTATATTAGTGTGTGATTAAGGACTGTTATATTGAGTATACCACCTACTGATGATACTGGACATGTAGGTGATATCCTAACACAACATCTTTATTCATACAAATCATTACCTAGCTGCTTGTTAATATCCTAATGTGTGTTGCCCACTAAACCATCACAAGTGTTGTACCAGAGAGCACCATTGGGTGTCACTCTCACACATTAACCCCGTCAATTCCAGCTCATATTACTACTTAGATTCAACCCACGGTCAGACATGATGTAAAGGTCTTGAACTCTTATCTAAAAGTGCTGAAGGGACCACTTGCTGAACTGACCGTTAGATCCCCACTCCGCAGTTGTGATCCTAGGCCTGTGTAGCAGAGTTGTTACACCCTTACACACTACTCTGGAAATCAATAACTTCAGCTGCCAATAGCAGCAGCTTTTTTTTTTTTGAGAGATGCAATGAGCCCCATCCACCTTCGGCACCTTGTAATATAGGCATGTTTGATGTCTAACTGATTGTTGTTTTCTTATACATCAGTGTAATATTTTTATGAATGTATATCCATTACAGTAAGGATTATGAAAATTGTATGAAACTTAATTCTGCATCTAACGTGACTTAAAGAGGACCTTTACCGCCTTTCACTAAAAATCACCTGAGCATTCAGCTGTGCATGCTGATATGAAATCATCTTACATTCATTAGTTAAACAAACATATTTTTATTTTACTCACAATTCCTTTTTTTCTACTTTCTGGTCCACTTGGGCACAAATGATGTAATGTGCCTAAGCATTGTATCCTGCAGGGGGTACATCACAGTGCATTACTGGGAAATCTCATCTGCAATCTCACGAGATTTTCTGGAAAGGCATTTTCCTCCCCTGAGATGATGTGCATGGTCACATGTCCTAGTCACATGTGCCCGAATTCCAGGAAGAAAAGGGAGATCTTTTAATCTGACCTTAGTAAAAATGACTACTGTGAGAAAAATAGGGAGGAAAAGAAAAATAAGGTATGCAAAGAATAAAAAAACGGCAATTATCAAGACGTATCTGTTTTGTAGATTGTCATTACTAAACCGATCTAAATGTGCCTTTGTTGTTATTTTGAAGATATGGGTAAAGTTCCTCTTTAAATTTGCATCTAATGTAGCGTAATGCCAAGTTATATGAGGAGTATATAACTTAACATTAGATGCTCTGCCTGGCATTTATTGTGATCTGCTTTTCATCTTACTTAAGTCTGTTTTTTGTCAATTAAGCTGTAAACTGGAATGCTTTTCCAAGGGTGTTTCAATCTGGTCTGTGGCTTTTTAAGATTTTTCTTTTCTGCAGCACAGACATAAGATACAATTCTAAACATTTTCATCACGGACTTGCTAATTTTGTAGGAATGAAGGCAACACTGTGTTCAGTATAACCTCCCCATTCTTCCCACTTTGGGGTTCATCAGACCTCACTGTCATCACAACCTTGTCTCCATACTCCAAAAAATTGCACGAATAACACAGATAAATCGAGCACTTTAAATGCGTACTTGCAGTTTTTTTCTTTCCATGAATGGTTTTTCTATTCACTAACAATGTGTCTGAGCTTGCTAGCAAATTTGACTACTCAAGAAAAGTCAATTCCCTGACGATTGCGCCCATTACGCCGCACATGTTACATATCACCGCGAACGTCGGAGTGAGAGCAATAAGTCTAGGGCCATCAATCACTGATAACACTAAACAGATGAGCGGTAAAAGCTTTTAAAGTGTCACCTATGGCCAATTTTGGGTATGGTAGTTTTCTGCGATGTCGCAGGTGCGCGCAATTTTAAAACTTGACATGTTTGGTGTCTATTTAACCGACGTGACCCCGACTTTTATATTTTACCAAAAAACTGGGTAATAATAAGTGTTGCCTAACATAATGTAAAAAAAAAAACTTTTTTTTTTCAAAATTTTCAGTAATTTTTCCTAATTATAGTAAAAAATAAAACCCGTAGTGGTGATTAAATACCACCAAAAGAAAGCTCTATCTGTCCCCAAAAAATGGTATAAAATTAATTTCAGTACAGCGTTGCATGACGGAATAAACGTCAGTCAAAGTATCACAGCGCTGAATACTGAAAAATGGCCTGGCCAGGAAGGGGGTCTAAACACCTGGTCTTGAAGTGGTTAACAAATGACTGGACATTACTAATAGATACGACTTCACATTGTTCTGTCTGTTGTAGAATTAATGATACTCACTCTCCACCTCATCCTTTTAGAAAATGCCTTGTGTTCTTTTTACAGAGGGCAAGATGTTCTGTGTTTGGACAAGGGGAGATCATGACATTCATCTGCACCTCATCCATTCACTGAACGTCTTGCCTCATGTGAAATGAAAACAAGACACTTTCTGGATTGAAGAGGTGGAGAGTGAGCAACCCTTTTATCAGAGCTGTACTCCAGTTTGATTTAGTGTTTGCACATTCTCACAGCTGTCCAAAAGGTTGGAATTGAAGGAACATTTTTAATGCCCGGGTACCTTTGGTAAGAAAAAAGTTATTTCAGAATGCATTAGGTACATACAGTAAGATCCATCAATTCCTAATAAGTTCTTATATGATCTAGTGCAGGGGTAGGCAACCTTGGAATTCCAGTGGTGGTGAAACTTCAAATACCATCATGCCTTTGCTTCTGCGAGTCATACCAGTGCCTATCAGAGGCTTGCAATTCATCATGGGACTCGTAGTTTCACAACAGCTGGAGAGCCGAGGTTGCCTACCCTGGATCTGGTGTAACACAAAAAAGTGAACAACATAGTATTGAGTTTATATTAAAGTCCAAATTCTTCATAAATATTTATTTTAGGTTTTGATACCATGGTAAAAGTTCAGAATCTGTTCTTGAGAGCTATGTCCCCTTTAGTGACATATATGCATACTGTATATGCTCTTTTCCTGCGTGGACACTGGGATGGGAACTGGGTAATATCTTTCCAAGTGGACACACAAAAAATTGAGGTCCTAATCTTTGCCTGTCTATCCAAAACTAAAATAGACAATGTAATAATAGGGATGACTTTACAGTTATTGTTCTCTCAGATCTACATCTATGGCCATACATTAGTTCCTATAGACTGAAGGGAAATGGACACTTCCTTTTAAATGATAGGGGTGTTAATGTCAATGCAGGGGGTGGAGCTGGGAACCCCTAGAATACAGAATTGACCTGATAACCAGAGGAGATTACACAGTGAGTAGCTGTATGTCCCTTGTAAGTGTTTTGTATGCTATATTTACAACACACAAACATTCATTAGCTATGTCGCTGACAGACAGTACATTGGCTGCCCTTACCTTTTAACACCACAGAGGTGGTGACCAATATGATTTTGCACTGAACAATTTATTGGTTCTTGTTTCCAGCTTTAGCTAGACCTCAGATATCCTTTTCTTGTTCTTTTTCGCACAGTGTTCCTTTTGTCTGAGAATTTCATTCCAACAACTAATGCTGCATTTACAAGTGGGATAAATTACTTTGACACGGTCGCTACAAGAAAGAATGAAGTAATGTGCGGTTAATGCCCTCTGAATAAAGTGCGCATTTTTCACAAGATTTGAATAACCTGGTAGAGCAAAGCAGAACTGGGAATTGCTGCAACTGTGTCAAATAAATAAATCTTTCATTCCATGGCTGCCTTGGATCATGCGAATGATCAGATTAATTCTTTTTTTTTATATAAGGGTTTATCTATAAAGTACATTTAAAATGTGACAAAACTACAGTTAGGTATAAATATGTAAAATTGTAAACTCTCTCAAGAACCCCCGCATTCATTTAAAAAAAAATCTAAAATACCCGAATCCCATAATCTTATTGTAAATTTAGGAAACCTACAGCCCTTTACTGACATATCAAGGAAGCAAGGCAGAAATATTTACA
>NW_017307718.1:199107-223215 GCF_000935625.1 Nanorana parkeri
TCATTTAACCCCATGGTGTGTCAACTTCAGAGTTCTTAGTTTAAACAGTTTATTTCCAATACTGCATGCCCCATTCTGTAGGTGATCTTCTTAACTCAGGCATTCCATCCTATTCTCTGAACTCTCTCAAGTTTGAGGACATCTTTTTTGACAAACTCCAGATTTCCACTACTAGGAGGAATGTTGATCAGATGGTTTGGAAAGCATTTACCATTCCTATTGTTCCCCACTAAAGCTAGCAGAGTCAGCAATGTCTACCTGCCCACTCTCCTATTTCTCCCTTCTGCATAGCAAGATAAATGAGTATGTGACCAAACCAAGAATTTGTGCTTATGTGAGTTCTGATGACAAATGTGTCTTATTGCCTGTGTTGAAGGGCCTTTGTTCAAGGCAGAAGGTTTTGCATTCCCATGCATGTCTATGGGAATGCAAAACCCACTTGAAGCAGGTCAAATGCAGGTTAGAAGGAGGTAATTTGCAGTTCAAATGCCACTGTCAATGATTTCTGGATAATCTGAGAAGTGTCTCTCCAACAGATGTCAAACTGACATCATCAATACAAGCCTAAAGCCAATTGCCACAAGCCCAAAGGGTGGTTGCATTGTGGCATCATCTCTGACCACCTCTGCTGTTTTTGCACACCATTCTTTACAAACAGACTGACCTTTTATGGTTTCTCAGTTCCTCTGCCACCCAGACTTTTCTAATGTGTGCAGCTATTGGAATGCACATCAGTGCTGTCAGCTCCATGGCAGCACACGAATGGGTTAACCCCTCCCTCCTCCCCCTAATCAGGATTGTATCTCATAAATTTGCATGCGACGCTCAGCTAGCTGTTCTTTTTTCCCCCTCCCTAATCTATACGTTGTCTTAGCAGAATGCCTACCTTGCGAAGATAAAGTTCTTGTATGTCCGCCATCGGCTGATTGGCGAAGTTCCCTTGTGATATCCTAAAGTGGATGGTATGTGGGAGTCCCCGCTGGCGATCCTCGGGGCCGGCTACACAGGTGCAAGGCAAACTGACATGGCGTGGGGAGGCTTGTCTGTTTCATGGGAGTGAGCTCCCACTTGTTTTTTATGTCCTTCGTTTCTTTCTATGTGGCTAGAAATGGCGAGGTCTGGCCGGCGATGGTGGAACGCACAATGTGCGTTACCACTGAGGTCACTTCCGCCGCCGGCGGACTTCCGGTTTTGGGTGTTTTTCGTTTGCGGTGGCGTGGATTGGAGCGCGTCTGTTGCACTTTGGTTACATCCCCCGCCGATGGTCTGTTAGAGTCTAGGTCTGGCTAGGCTGCTGGTGCAGAGTGGGACGCAGGTGCGTTCCCCGGATCAAGGCTGCGTTATGGGCGGAGCCTAGGGCGGGAGCACCTGTCAGCAGGTATTTAGTCTGCTGGGTGCTCTCAGTGTGGCTGGATGTGTCTGGTAGTGCTTCCTCCTACCCGTCAGCAGACTCTGTACTATCCCTGCATGCAGGTGAGTTGCTAAGTTGTGGGCAATAAAGTTTTCTGGTGTTAGCCTGGTGGTATACTGATCAATGATATTCCTTGCAGCATGCCTCTGGACAAGTCTTCCCCAGCAAAAGATCGCCAGTCACACAGAAGGTGGGCACCTGCTTATCTCCATGGAGTGCAGGCTAAGGTTGGCGTATGTTTCTTATCTTTTATTCTTTTCATTTATAGGTCCGGGTCTCGCCAGAGCCATGAGTGTGGTCGATCTTCTGTCTCCGGTCGGGGGAGGTCTCCTTCCCCTACAGCTAAGCGTCCGCACCGATATGATAGGAGATTTAGAAACAGGTCTCCGTCTGTAAATCAGCAGACCTCCTCTGCACTGCCGGGGGCCGTCTCATCATCAGCAACCCCAACGTAAGGGGTGTTGGGCGTGCCCTAATAGGGCCTTGCCAGGGAAAACCACTTGCCAGTCATGCTTTATAGACGCCACCAAGGATAGGGATGCAGATGCCTCCCAGGTCATGTCACTGATGAAGGTGGTCTTTCAGGACACCTTAAGGGAATTTTCTGCCGCCCAGGCTCTGCCACTGAGCGGGCCATCAAGAGGCCAGCCCCCGAGGCTAGGCCAGGTCCGTCCGGGGAGCTCGGCTCTGGCAGAGGCCGTGATTCGTCTGGTCCACAGTCTGGTTCTTCCTCTTCTGAGGATGACCAGTTCGAAGGGTTTGATTTTACCCTAGTCCAGGACTTTGTTAAAGCCGTTCGGCAGGCTCTTTTGTGGGAGGAGGCTGTGGAACAGCCTGATAAGAAGAGGCGGTATTTCAAGCATGTTAGGAAGGAATTGTTAGCATTATCCAGAAAGAGTGGGGTCAAGTGGAAAGGAAGGCGTCCTTTCGCCATAGATTTTCCAAGTTATATCCCTCTAAAAAAGAGGAGTTTCAGCACTTGGAAGAGTTCCATGTCGTGGACGTAGCCATCATGAGGCTGGCAAGGCATGTTACGCTGCCTCTAGACTATGCCGTCACGTTTAAAGATGTGCTGGATCGGAGGGTGGATCTAGATCTTAAAAAGGTCTACCTTATGGCCGGGGGTGCTTGTAAGCCCGCTGTCGCTATGGCCGCAACCTCCAAGGCCTTGGAGGCTTGGGTGGACAGCGCGGAGAATGCTGTATCGGAGGATCTTGGTCAATCCAAAATCTTGTCTCTATTACGGAACATCAGATTATCTTCCTCCTTCTTTGCCGAAGCTTCGGTTGATGTTATCCGGTCATTAGCCAGAGTGATGTTGTCAGAAGTTACGGGCAGAAGAGCCTTATGGCTCAGACCGTGGGTGGCTGATCCCACCTCTAAACAGGGGTGGTGTAAGATACCCTTTGAAGGTCAAACCTTGTTCGGCAATAAATTAGATGCTGCAATTGCCATAGCCACTGGAGGGAAGTCTGGCTTTATTCCTCAGGATCGGAGGCTGATGAAACAAAAAAATGCGCTGTTTAGAAAAGACGCGTTCAACAAAGGGAAGGAAGCCCGGGCTTATAAGCCGGGTAGGGAGTTTTGCCGCCCTTGGTGGCCTTCTTCTACCTTCTCTAGGGCCAAGAAGGGTCCTTCGGCTCCTGCCCAGGGACTGCAGAAGTCCTTTTGAAAGCTTGCCTGTCCGGGTTTTCCAAGTGGGCACAAGGTTGGCCAAGTTCGGGAGAATCTGGGCGGACAAGATCCCAGACCCGTGGGTCTTAGAGACGGTTGTCAGCTGGGTGTTTCACAGGACCCCTCGTTCTGTATTTCGTCCAACGCCACTTCCTTTGGATCCGGTTCGGAGGTCAATCCTCCTTTCATATGTGGAGAACCTCCTGGCTCAGGGGGTGATACCACCCGTCCCGCGGTTGGAACGCTTTGGAGGCGTTTACTCTCTTTTTTTTTTTTCTGTACAAAAAAGAACAGGGGATTGGAGTCCGGTGTTCGACCTAACTTTCCTGAGCAAGTTCATTGTCAAGGACCATTTCAAAATGGAGTCATTGCAAACCATCTTGAAGATGGTGCATCCGGGAGATTCGATGCTCTCCATAGATTTGAAGGACGCCTATTTTCACGTCCCCGTGCGGTTTTGTTACCAATTATTTCTCCGGTTTGCCATAAGCGGTCTGCACTATCAGTTCCTATGTCTTCCCTCCGGGCTCATGACATCGCCAAGAGTGTTCTCCAAAGTACTACTGGCTGTGGTGGCCTTGCTTCGAGAGCAGGGGGTCCGTATCTTCCATTATCTAGACGACATTCTATTGTTACATCAGAGCCGAGAGTCGTTGCTCATACATCGAGCACTGGTGGTCGTGACCCTAGAACGGTTCGGCTGGATCATCAACCTGGAGAAGAGCCATTTGTCACCTTCACAGGATCTCGTATACCTAGGAGCAAGGCTGGATACGGTACGTGGTACGGTCTCTCTTCCTCCGGAGAAGATTCCCATTATCAAACAACGCCTGTCGATAGCACTCACTCAAGATCTCCTTCCGGCATCTCAGTGTCTTCGGATTGTGGGCACTATGGTATCCATGATTCCCATGGTCAAGTGGGCCCAGTGGAGGTCCCGTCTTTTCCAGACCTGGTTTTTTTGACCAGTGGGGGACAGAGTACTTCGACCAGTCAATTCGGGTTACTTCCTGAATGAGGGACAGTCTCTCTTGGTGGTTCAGAGATCACAATCTCCTGTGTTGTCAGTCTCTCCACCCTACTGCGTGGACGATCACCTCCACCGATGTCAGCGAACTGGGGTGGGGGGCGACGTGTCTGGGTCAGTTATCCCAGGGGAGATGGTGTTTTCCAGCGAGGGGAGTTGTCTCCAATGTGCTGGAGTTGAGAGCGATTTTTCAAGCCCTATTGGCCTTCAAACAGCTGGTCCTTGGGAAGTCGGTCCTTCTGAAAGTGGACAACACCACCACAGTAGCGTATGTCAGGAGGCAGGGTGGGACGCGCAGCCGCTCCTTGCTGATGGAAGTCTCTCCTATTCTGACGTGGGCTCAGGTCAATCTCCTTCACATCTCAGCTGTGTATGTTCCCAGAGTCCTCAATCTCCAAGCGGATTATCTGTCTCGGGTTGCAATCGACAACAATGAGTGGTGCCTGTTGGACGAGGTCTTTGAGGGTAGGGTGGACTGGAGCTTTGTCCCCAAAGTGGATCTGTTTGCTTCCCAAGTCAACGCCAAGGTTTCCAGATTCTTTTCGAGGTTCCCTTGCCCGCAAGCGCTGGCAACAGACGCTCTTACCACAGAGTGGACATTCCGGAAAGCATATGCCTTTCCACCGTTTCCTTTGATTATGCAGTTTCTATGGAGGCTCGGCAGGGAGGATGTGACAGTCCTTGCAGTCATTCTGAATTGGCCCAAGAGGCCGTGGTATCCTCTCCTTCATCAGCTGAGTATACGGACTCCGCGACCCCTGCCGCTGTTGCCGAACCTTCTGTCGCAGGGGCCTGTTCTGCACCCGGCACCAGTGAAGCTCTGCCTGACGGCATGGCTATTAAGAGGCAGAGACTGGTCACGCTAGGTTGTTCGGACAGGGTCGTGGAGACTCTCCTGCTCTCTAGGAAAACCAGTACAAACCGTACTTACAATAGAGTGTGGCAGAAGTTCCAGGAATTCGCCTTGACTCGTGACTTTATGCCTTTAAACCCGCAGGTCATAAATGTGCTGGACTTTCTGCAGCAAGGGCTGGACATGGGGTTGTGCGTTAGTACGCTCAAGGGCCAGATTTCGGCATTGTCGGCCTTTACTGGCCTCCAACTTGCTTCCAATGCCCTAGTAGCTCAGTTTTTTAAGGCTGCCTTACAGGTGAGACCGGCCAGGGCACAGCAGTTCCTTAAATGGGACCTTCCTCTGGTTCTTGATTTTCTGGCCTCAGACGGTTTTGGAGATTCGCTGTCCCTATGGCACCTTACGTTGAAGACAGCCTTCTTGGTGGCCATCACCTCAGCACGCAGGCTTTCGGAGCTGGCCGCACTGGGGTTTAAAGAACCCTTTACGACTTTCCTGGCAGATAGAGTGGTCCTGGTTCCCATGTTGGGGTTCGTACCTAAAGCAGTGACCGATTTCCATATGCGGCAGGAAATTGTTCTTCCTACTTTTCAGTCCACTGATGATCCTCGCATTGGTCGTTTGGATGTCGCAGGGACGTTACGAGAATATATCTCGGCCACCGATGGGCTTAGATCTACGGACCATCTTTTTGTGGTACCAGCGGGAGCAAGAAAGGGAGCTAGAGTGTCCAGCAGACTCATTGCTTCATGGGTGGTAAAGACTATCACGTTGGCTTACGAAGCTAGACATCTACCGGTGCCTTTGGCGGTCTCGGCACATTCCACGAGGATCCGGCTGCCTTGACTACTGTCGGTTTTGGCCATTTGGTTATTTCCTCTGCTATGGGTGTTTGATAAAAATGTTCACGCATACCCTCCCTGTGCTACTATGGAGCTGACAGGAAAACAGGAAAATTGTATTTCATACTTACCGTAATTTTCCTTTCCTGTCAGCTCCATGGTAGCACAGGTCCCACCCGATCGGTCGTCTAGTTACGGAACAGCTAGCTGAGCGTTGCGTGCAAATTTATGAGATACAATCCTGATTAGGGGGAGGAGGGAGAGGTTAACCCATTCAGTATGTCTGTGGATAGTTTTTGAATACAGCTTAAAAAGCATTAAAGACCCTCTACCTTTTTCCATGCGCAAGTTGGCCATTTGGGTACCCAGTACTGAATTGTGGGAATCATGAAGAGTATTGTGTACAACTTCATGTCTGGATGTACCAGCTTTTTGATGGGGCTCTGGGGTGCAACAGGGTAGAGATCGAGTGAGTAAAGCATTAGATCTCATTAACTTCGGAGTATTTTGTAGCTTAAAGCTACAAAACGCTCACCATCATAAATCCCATTGTCTTCTATAGTGCCTGTACACACCTGAGTACTCAAGTGCCTCTAGCAAAAAGCCCATTGCTCCAAAAAGTACAGAAGCTTCTTTTTAGACTGAATCAAGTGTTTTAGCAACATAGACTTTACTGGGAGCATATAAAAAACACTTGAAAAATGCATGTTTGTTTTTTGGTTTTTAGGTGCTCCCATTTAAAAGTCTATGGGGGCGAAAAAGCTTGTGTCTGCTTCTGTGGTGCCTAAAAATGCTTGAAAAAAATGCCTGTAAATGTACTGTTTATGCTTGGGTATGAATGCAGCATTATTTTAGGCACAAGAGAGTGCCTACTAACTTGTCCTGAATGAGCAGGTTTGCTTGAAAATCTAGGCAGACTAGATAACATTGTGTCTGACTATGTTAATGCTTTTGAAAGCATTTACATAAATGAAAAGATCATTTACTTTAAGCTGATCTCTTTTACATGTAAATCTAAATAAAATGCAGAAAGAGCAGAGCTGTCCCCTAACAGCACCTCACTATAAAATTAAAGCAGACTCAAAAATCAAATTCTACCAATGCAATAACATAGACATGTCAGGTGTAAAATGCTGTGATTTTGAGATACTTACACTTGCAGAGCATTCACTTTCTGCTTTCAAAGTGCGAATGACTTCAGTTTGCCAACGCAATGCACACTGGGATTGCCTTGTCATGAGCAGAGCATTGCTGAGAAGTCTCATCTTAGTGAAAGGTATTTTCTTCCCCTGAGATGATGTGCTTGGTCACATGTCTAGTCACATGTGACAGATTTTCAGGAAGTAATAGGAGAAAGCATATGCATATGCATATTAAAAAAAGACATTGAATAGTGAAATTAATATTTATCATGCCATTGCTAACTGAGAACTCAGCTTCAGACGTATCAGACACGGTTTTGATTTCATGAGAAGCAGTGATCTGGTACGTATTAGGACCCGTTCTTTTAGGAACATCATAAATTGTTTCCACCGCTTCATCAATTCCACAGTAGAAACCCCATCTATCTCATCTCAGGGTACTCCTGCCTTCAATAGGTCCACCCACATTTGAACAACCCCTAGCTGCTTAAACTAGACTCAAGAAAAAGAAGTGAGATGATCTGAGGGGGATCAGCTCAAAGTACAGCTAGTAAGGAGGGTCGGAGACTCAAAATATGATAGAAAAAAGGGGCGTTGCATTCATAGCCTGATGATACGCATCCGTGTCCCGAAAATATGCCCAGGGTCTCCAGGTAGACAGAAAGAGCTCCTCCGTGTTCCGGAGCGTGGAGGTTAGGTCTTCCATCAGGTAGGTCTCGTCAACTTTAGTAAACCACAACCTGAGGGATGGGCAGCAAGTTTGCTTCCATAATAGTGGAATGCATTGGCGGGCAGCGTTCAGGAGGTGCCTAGATAGTGATTTTTTGTATTTCCCCATAGACAGGTCGCTGAGATGCAGCAAGTTGGAGAGCACTCCAATGGTCTATGGGGGGTTCCGTCAGGCAGCTAAGCTCACCGGATGATAGCCAGCGGTCGGAGAGACGTAGGTCCCCAATTCTGAATTTGTTGGCTTCACGGAGACGACTAAAGCGGGAATCCATAACACCAGGCAAGAAATCCGGGTCGCCTATCACTGGGGTCAAAGGTAATGAGAAGGGGGAGATATCCGTGGAGCTGAAGAGCGATCTAGCTATTTGAAGCGTGGGTGCGATGGTATGGTGCGAGCGTGTGGGGGGTGGCAAGGGGGTGGAAAGCCAAGGTAGTCCAGCCAGCGCTGGGCTGGTGTCGTCCTCCTCCATGCCCACCCGTTGCTTAGTTTTCCGGTGGCAGCACCAGTCCCAAATACGCGCCAGGTGGGTCGCCCTATGGTATTTGGCCAAGTCCGGGAGCCCGATGCCTCCCCTGTTTTTGGGTAGGGTGGTAATGGAGTAACGGATTCTAGGGCGGGCATAAGACCACAGGAAGGCCGTAAGCATTTGACGCAGGCGGCGGAAGAACAGTGGTGGGATGTGAATCGGGAGGGCTTGGAATAGGTAAAGGATTCTTTGTAGAGCTGTCATCTTGATGGCATTACAGCGGCCAAACCACGAGAGTGACATCGAGTGCCAGAACAAGAGGTCTTGTTTGGTTTTCTGGAGCAGGGGTGCAAAATTGAGCTTGTATTGTCGATTGGGGTCTGCCGCTATAGAAGTGCCTAAGTAAGTCATGGCGTCCGAGGACCAGGCAAACTGGAAGGAGGATCGCAAGCGAGCCATCTCTGCGTGAGGGAGGGATATATTGAGGGCGGCTGATTTGGAGACATTTATTTTGAAGTTGGAGAGGGAAGCGTATCAGTCTATTTCCCACATGAGGATTGGAAGGGATGAGGACGGCTCAGAAATGAAAAAAATCAAATCATCCGCAAAGGCGGCAACCTTGTGCTCACCGGAATGTTTTGTCAAGCCTCGAAGGTCAGGCAGGGATCGCACGCGGCAGAGGAATGGTTCCAAGGTAAGGAGGAATATGAGTGGGGAGAGGGGACATCCCTGCCTGGTGCCATTGGAGATGGAGAAGAAATCAGAGCGGGCCTCGTTCACACGGACGGCAGCCGACGGGGACGAGTACAATGCAGAGATCCATCGCATCATGGCAGGACCCAAGCCTATGTGGCGAAGGGTGGCCTGAATGAGGCACCACTCCACCCTGTCAAACACCTTCTCCGCATCGGTGGATAACAGCATTAAGGGTGACCGGGTGGAGCGGGCACAGTGTATTACATTGAGAACTCTAGTAGTGTTGTCCCTCGGCTCCCGTCCCGGAACGAAACCCGCCTGGTCCAGGTGCACCAGGCCAGGGATGTACCTGAGTAATCTGTTGGCCAGGATCTTTGGCAAAGATCTTCAGATCTAGGTTGAGGAGAGCTATGGGGCGATAACTGCTGCATTGAGACGGATCCTTACCTGGTTTGGGTATGACCGCTATGTGGGCACGAAGTGAGTCTTTGGGGAGAGAGGAGCCCGTCAGGATAGAGTTGTACGAGGCAAGAAAGTGGGAGGAGAGCGAGTAGGAGAAGGTTTTGTAGTAGGGCAATGTGTAGCCGTCGGGGCCAGGGCTTTACCCGATTTGGCCTGCTTGAGCACTAGGTCATATTCCTCCTGGGAAATCAGTGTTTCTAGACGATCCCTTACCTCCGGTGGCAAGGTGGGCATACCAGCGTCACTGAGGTAATGCAGCAGGTTTGTACCGTTGGAGGCGGTAGGGGATGTGCCCGGCCTTGCACTAAGGTTGTACAAAGAGCTGTAAAAGTTCTGGAACTCCCTGGCCGTGTCGGCAGACGACGTGAATTTCGTTCCTACACTGGAGATTATATGGGGTATGTACGTTGTCTGGCGGGAACCCCGTAGGGCCGAGGCCAGACACCTGCCCGGCTTGTTCGATAGCTCGTATAAAGTGCGACGGCCTTTCAGAAGGCCCTGTCGTACTTTGGAGAGAAGGAGGTCGTTAAGTTCCGCTCTAAGCGAGACCAGTTCCTTAAAGTGGGTAGCCGCCAGGGATTTTTTGTGTGCAGCTTCTAGGGCGTGGAGTCTGGCAAACAGCTGAGCCACCTTCACTGCCCCCTCCCGTTTCCTGCGGGCACCATGCCTGATCAGGACGCCTCTGACAACGCATTTATGTGCCTCCCACACCACCGAGGGTTCAGGGGTCGTGGAGGTGTTCTCTAAGAAGTAGGAGATTATCGTGGAGTCTAACTCGGAGCGGATTACTGGGTCTTGGAGCAGTGACTCGTTCAAACGCCACGAGGGGCTTTTGGGGACACAGGGGAGGAGTTCCAGCTCTATGTGGACTGGGGCGTGATCAGATAGTAAGATATCTCCTATCAGCGCTTCGGTGACCAAAGGGAGGTCCTTATGGCGAAGGAATAAATAGTCTAGGCGCGAGTATGTGTTGTGCGCAGAGGAGTAGAACGTGAAGTCTCTAACTTGTGGGTGCATGATGCGCCAAACATCGGTCAGTTGGAGGAGGTGCAGCTCGGACTTGAGTTTCTTAAGGCGAGAGTAGGGGAGGTGGGCTGCTGTTCTGGACACGTCCAAGAGGGGATCAAGTGCAAAGTTAACGTCACCCCCCACTATTAGCAAGCCCTCTTCGAACTCAAGGAGAAGCGGTACTATGCGTTGCAGGAAGGTCTATGGGGGGTTCCGTCAGGCAGCTAAGCTCACCGGATGATAGCCAGCGGTCGGAGAGCCGTAGGTCCCCAATTCTGAATTTGTTGGCTTCACGGAGACGACTAAAGCGGGAATCCATAAAACCAGGCAAGACATCCGGGTCGCCTATCACTGGGGTCAGAGGTAATGAGAAGGGGGAGATATCCGTGGAGCTGAAGAGCGATCTAGCTATTTGAAGCGTGGGTGCGATGGTATGGTGCGAGCGTGTGGGGGGTGGCAAGGGGGTGGAAAGCCAAGGTAGTCCAGCCAGCGCTGGGCTGGTGTCGTCCTCCTCCATGCCCACCCGTTGCTTAGTTTTCCGGTGGCAGCACCAGTCCCAAATACGCGCCAGGTGGGTCGCCCTATGGTATTTGGCCAAGTCCGGGAGCCCGATGCCTCCCCTGTTTTTGGGTAGGGTGGTAATGGAGTAACGGATTCTAGGGCGGGCATAAGACCACAGGAAGGCCGTAAGCATTTGACGCAGGCGGCGGAAGAACAGTGGTGGGATGTGAATCGGGAGGGCTTGGAATAGGTAAAGGATTCTTTGTAGAGCTGTCATCTTGATGGCATTACAGCGGCCAAACCACGAGAGTGACATCGAGTGCCAGAACAAGAGGTCTTGTTTGGTTTTCTGGAGCAGGGGTGCAAAATTGAGCTTGTATTGTCGATTGGGGTCTGCCGCTATAGAAGTGCCTAAGTAAGTCATGGCGTCCGAGGACCAGGCAAACTGGAAGGAGGATCGCAAGCGAGCCATCTCTGCGTGAGGGAGGGATATATTGAGGGCGGCTGATTTGGAGACATTTATTTTGAAGTTGGAGAGGGAAGCGTATCAGTCTATTTCCCACATGAGGATTGGAAGGGATGAGGACGGCTCAGAAATGAAAAAAATCAAATCATCCGCAAAGGCGGCAACCTTGTGCTCACCGGAATGTTTTGTCAAGCCTCGAAGGTCAGGCAGGGATCGCACGCGGCAGAGGAATGGTTCCAAGGTAAGGAGGAATATGAGTGGGGAGAGGGGACATCCCTGCCTGGTGCCATTGGAGATGGAGAAGAAATCAGAGCGGGCCTCGTTCACACGGACGGCAGCCGACGGGGACGAGTACAATGCAGAGATCCATCGCATCATGGCAGGACCCAAGCCTATGTGGCGAAGGGTGGCCTGAATGAGGCACCACTCCACCCTGTCAAACACCTTCTCCGCATCGGTGGATAACAGCATTAAGGGTGACCGGGTGGAGCGGGCACAGTGTATTACATTGAGAACTCTAGTAGTGTTGTCCCTCGGCTCCCGTCCCGGAACGAAACCCGCCTGGTCCAGGTGCACCAGGCCAGGGATGTACCTGAGTAATCTGTTGGCCAGGATCTTTGGCAAAGATCTTCAGATCTAGGTTGAGGAGAGCTATGGGGCGATAACTGCTGCATTGAGACGGATCCTTACCTGGTTTGGGTATGACCGCTATGTGGGCACGAAGTGAGTCTTTGGGGAGAGAGGAGCCCGTCAGGATAGAGTTGTACGAGGCAAGAAAGTGGGAGGAGAGCGAGTAGGAGAAGGTTTTGTAGTAGGGCAATGTGTAGCCGTCGGGGCCAGGGCTTTACCCGATTTGGCCTGCTTGAGCACTAGGTCATATTCCTCCTGGGAAATCAGTGTTTCTAGACGATCCCTTACCTCCGGTGGCAAGGTGGGCATACCAGCGTCACTGAGGTAATGCAGCAGGTTTGTACCGTTGGAGGCGGTAGGGGATGTGCCCGGCCTTGCACTAAGGTTGTACAAAGAGCTGTAAAAGTTCTGGAACTCCCTGGCCGTGTCGGCAGACGACGTGAATTTCGTTCCTACACTGGAGATTATATGGGGTATGTACGTTGTCTGGCGGGAACCCCGTAGGGCCGAGGCCAGACACCTGCCCGGCTTGTTCGATAGCTCGTATAAAGTGCGACGGCCTTTCAGAAGGCCCTGTCGTACTTTGGAGAGAAGGAGGTCGTTAAGTTCCGCTCTAAGCGAGACCAGTTCCTTAAAGTGGGTAGCCGCCAGGGATTTTTTGTGTGCAGCTTCTAGGGCGTGGAGTCTGGCAAACAGCTGAGCCACCTTCACTGCCCCCTCCCGTTTCCTGCGGGCACCATGCCTGATCAGGACGCCTCTGACAACGCATTTATGTGCCTCCCACACCACCGAGGGTTCAGGGGTCGTGGAGGTGTTCTCTAAGAAGTAGGAGATTATCGTGGAGTCTAACTCGGAGCGGATTACTGGGTCTTGGAGCAGTGACTCGTTCAAACGCCACGAGGGGCTTTTGGGGACACAGGGGAGGAGTTCCAGCTCTATGTGGACTGGGGCGTGATCAGATAGTAAGATATCTCCTATCAGCGCTTCGGTGACCAAAGGGAGGTCCTTATGGCGAAGGAATAAATAGTCTAGGCGCGAGTATGTGTTGTGCGCAGAGGAGTAGAACGTGAAGTCTCTAACTTGTGGGTGCATGATGCGCCAAACATCGGTCAGTTGGAGGAGGTGCAGCTCGGACTTGAGTTTCTTAAGGCGAGAGTAGGGGAGGTGGGCTGCTGTTCTGGACACGTCCAAGAGGGGATCAAGTGCAAAGTTAACGTCACCCCCCACTATTAGCAAGCCCTCTTCGAACTCAAGGAGAAGCGGTACTATGCGTTGCAGGAAAGAGACCTGGCCTGAGTTGGGAAGGTACAGATTTACCAAGGTAACCAGTTTGTCACCAATCAGGCCCTTAACAAATAAGAACCTACCCTCCGGGTCAATCCTAAGGTCCCTGAACGTCCATGCCAGCGATCTTGACAGTAGAATGCTCACCCTTTTGGACCTGGCGATGGGGGACGGGCAGTGATAGGAGGTCGGGAAGGTCTTATTATTAAAGTGGGGTATTTTGTCTGCTTTAAAGTGGGTCTCCTGAAGAAAGGCCACTTGCATGCCCGCTTTCTTCAGATCCCCCAGGAGCCGAGACCTCTTCTCAGCGACATTCAGGCCTTTGACATTGAAGGTAGTGAGCCTGATCGAGCTCATAGCAGCCATAATGGAAGGGGCCTGGTCCACAGCGGAAATGAGATGAGATGGCAAAGGCCCATCAGTGGGGGAGTGCAGGGGTGATGCGGGGCCAGTCCTCATGAATATTAAAGAATACCTCGGGAGGTTCACAGTTCTCGGCCCGCCGGGGTTTGCACAGGAGGGTCCCTCCGAGTTGTTCGGTGCTGGCTTCGGGCCCGGCGGGGCGTGCGCGGGGGAGGAGGGGCCGGCTCCAAAGGCTCGTCAGGAAACTCTAGCCAGTTAGGGACATCTACCGAGTCCACGTCCAGGAAGCGAAACAGGGCTGGGAGCTGGTCAGGTGAGTGCAGTTGAAAGGTAGCGTCGTCTCGCCGGACAATCAGATGGAAAGGGTGTCCCCAACGATAAGTGGCAGTGGCAGAGCGGATTAAGTCCAGCAAGGGGCGGACTAGGCGTCGCATGCGAAGAGTATGACGGGAGAGGTCCGGCATGATGCGAGATTACTGGGTCTTGGAGCAGTGACTCGTTCAAACGCCACGAGGGGCTTTTGGGGACACAGGGGAGGAGTTCCAGCTCTATGTGGACTGGGGCGTGATCAGATAGTAAGATATCTCCTATCAGCGCTTCGGTGACCAAAGGGAGGTCCTTATGGCGAAGGAATAAATAGTCTAGGCGCGAGTATGTGTTGTGCGCAGAGGAGTAGAACGTGAAGTCTCTAACTTGTGGGTGCATGATGCGCCAAACATCGGTCAGTTGGAGGAGGTGCAGCTCGGACTTGAGTTTCTTAAGGCGAGAGTAGGGGAGGTGGGCTGCTGTTCTGGACACGTCCAAGAGGGGATCAAGTGCAAAGTTAACGTCACCCCCCACTATTAGCAAGCCCTCTTCGAACTCAAGGAGAAGCGGTACTATGCGTTGCAGGAAAGAGACCTGGCCTGAGTTGGGAAGGTACAGATTTACCAAGGTAACCAGTTTGTCACCAATCAGGCCCTTAACAAATAAGAACCTACCCTCCGGGTCAATCCTAAGGTCCCTGAACGTCTATGCCAGCGATCTTGACAGTAGAATGCTCACCCTTTTGGACCTGGCGATGGGGGACGGGCAGTGATAGGAGGTCGGGAAGGCCTTATTATAAAAGTGGGGTATTTTGTCTGCTTTAAAGTGGGTCTCCTGAAGAAAGGCCACTTGCATGCCCGCTTTCTTCAGATCCCCCAGGAGCCGAGACCTCTTCTCAGCGACATTCAGGCCTTTGACATTGAAGGTAGTGAGCCTGATCGAGCTCATAGCAGCCATAATGGAAGGGGCCTGGTCCACAGCGGAAATGAGATGAGATGGCAAAGGCCCATCAGTGGGGGAGTGCAGGGGTGATGCGGGGCCAGTCCTCATGAATATTAAAGAATACCTCGGGAGGTTCACAGTTCTCGGCCCGCCGGGGTTTGCACAGGAGGGTCCCTCCGAGTTGTTCGGTGCTGGCTTCGGGCCCGGCGGGGCGTGCGCGGGGGAGGAGGGGCCGGCTCCAAAGGCTCGTCAGGAAACTCTAGCCAGTTAGGGACATCTACCGAGTCCACGTCCAGGAAGCGAAACAGGGCTGGGAGCTGGTCAGGTGAGTGCAGTTGAAAGGTAGCGTCGTCTCGCCGGACAATCAGATGGAAAGGGTGTCCCCAACGATAAGTGGCAGTGGCAGAGCGGATTAAGTCCAGCAAGGGGCGGACTAGGCGTCGCATGCGAAGAGTATGACGGGAGAGGTCCGGCATGATGCGGATGGTAGCACCATCAAAGTCAGAGGGGCCATGCCTCCATGCCTGCCTGATGATTTCCTCTTTCACAGCGAAAAAGTGCACCCTCCACAGGACATCCCTGGGTGCTGATGGCGTGGGGGGGCGAGAACTGTTAACTCTATGAACCCGGTCGAGCTCCAAGGCTGCATCATGAGGCTTACCCAGGAGGGTGTTGAGGATGGCAGCCACAGTGTCTCGGAGGTGAATGCCGGTCGTGGCCTCCGGTATGCCTTGACGGGCCCTTCTGCTGAGCTGCAATATGTGGTATGCCTCCCATACATAGTCACATTTAAAAAAAAAAATCATATTGACTGGCAGCCATCTTTAATCTAGTCATGCATGCGCATTGGATCACACTGTCCCTGCCTTGCCAGACCTCTGGGTAGGGATGAGGAGCTTACAGAGCCTGTGCATTGAGGAGAGACAGAAAGGAGGGGAAAGAATCCGCAGAAGCAAGCAGTGGACGGCACAGCAGACGACTGAATAGCTTCTTATGTAAGTAAATTGTTTTATTATAGATGTTTAATATATTGCCGAATATATTAATATATTAAATGAAAAACATGCCTTGGTGGTCCAGTGGGGAATCAGTATGATCTGCATCTCTTGCTGATGCAGACCATACTGATCGATCCCTCGTGGTGCCGCCGCTGACTGGCAAGAAGCGATTAGTATGGTCTGCATCAGCCAGAGAAGCAGATCACACTGATTCTCCACTGGACCACCACGGGATAATCCCCAAGTGCCCCACTGGACCCCAAGAATGCAGCCCCCCTTCCTACAAAACAGATAAGCAGGAGAGGGGGACATTTTTTATTGTGTGTGATTTTTAGTAAGTGTGTGTTATGTGTGTGATGTGTGTATTTCATTACGTGTGTGTGTGTTTTTTTTTAACCACTTCCAGCGGGTTCACGTAACTGTACGTCATCCGCTGGAAGTGGTTATACTGCTCCTGCAGCCGTGTTCTTGGTACCGTTTTAAACAGCCGGCGATTGCTGTTTAAATACAACTAATCTGGTGTCTGTACAGGCGCCGGAACGCTTGTACGGTGTGGCACCATGTCCCCCTCCCCCCTCCGCGGCTGCCGTTGCTGCTGTCGGCTTCCCCGGCTTATCTGTCCCTTGTGTGAGCCCGGGACTGGCGTGGAGGGTCTCCCCTGACAGATCGGAGGAGAGATCCGCGGCTTCCAGCATCACATCACTTCCGGTGTCACTGAGCACATTCTCTGGCTCCTAGAGCCAGAAGAACCTGATGAAGCAGATCTGTGCTTTATCAGCTTTTGAAAGACCCCGGATGTCTCCATAAAGAGAACCTGTCACATTATATTTGCTATTATTTAGGGGGCTTGTTATCCCCCTATGTGATAGCAATAAAGCTGAGTGTAAAAAAAAAATTAAAAATTAAAGTAACATAAAAAAAAAATGCAAATTATTTTTTTAAGGTCCCCCGCCCCTCACTTCCATGCACATACAACGCAAACACGCATCGGATGCACCTACATGCAAGAACAAAAAATGCGCCACACATGTTACATATCACCGCAAGTGTCTGAGTGAGAGCAATAATTCTAGGCCCATCAATCACTGTTAACACTAAACTGATGAGCCGTAAAAGCATTTAAAGCGTCACCTATGGCCAATTTTGGTTATTGTAGTTTTTAGCGGTTTCACGGACGCACACAATTTTAAGGTTTGACATATTTGGTATGTATTTACCCAGTGTGACCCCATCTTTTATATTTTACCAAACAATTGGGTATTATATTCTGGTTCTGTGCACTAAATTTTATTTTAGTGTATTTTATCCAAAAAATACTTGTTTGATTAAAATTTGCGGAAATACCGTGCGACATAAAAAAATTGCAACTAGCATCTTTTTTATTCTACAGGGCCTCTGCTTTGAAGAAAAATATTGTTTGGGGGTCTGAAGGTTTTTTCTAGCCAAAAATTCATATTTTATCATGTGTGTGCAGATGTAAGAAATGACAGCAAGTGGTTAATGAGCGGGTGATTTGTGTGTGATGTGTGTGTTTTAATGTGTGTATAAATATTTTAATATGTGTGTTTCCCAATTTTGCCTAAGCAGTGATGCTGAAAATTTTTTAAACCCGAGCGCCCAAACTGCAACGCAATAATAAAGTTATTTAGTTATTTTCAATGTTGGCACTTTAAGATAAATAAATTGATTTTGCAGTGCAGTTTAGGGGAACGGGGTTAAAAAAACCTTCGCCATCACTATCACTATCCTAGTCTGACACACTAGTCTAGTGTGATTTGTAATAGACATGTGCAGGGCAAACAAATTTGGTTCAGACGAAACAAATGAAAATGAGAAACATTTTTATTTGTTTCGTCAAAGGAAACACATTTTAATGCTGTTTTGGATTCAGAGGCAATAAGCCTCCAAATCTGAAACCGCACAAACAGTGCGTTACTAAGTCCAGAGTCCAGTGCGTTACTAAGTCCAGAGTCCAGTGCGTTACTAAGCCCAGAGTCCAGTGCGTTACTAAGCCCAGAGTCCAGTGTGTAACTAAGGCCTGAGTCCAGTTTGTAACTAAGTCCTGAGTCCAATGCGTTACTACGTCCTGAGTCCAGTGCGTTACTAAGTCCAGAGTCCAGTGCGTTAGTTCCAATTCATATACTGTTCTGCATTGCTGTATAATGTATTGCTGGGATTTGTAGTCCCCCTACAGCCAGTGCCATTCTGCATTAGAGTGTAAGCTCTTCGGTACAGAGACTGATGTGACTGGCTCAGTGTTCTCTGTACAGCACTGTGGTATATGTCAGAGCTATATAAATGTATAATAATAGTGTGAGACTGTGCAGGGACATTAGAGTGTAAGCTTCTATGGTGCAGAGACTGCCCGGGGAGTTGGGGGGCCAGTGAGATCCGCTCCTTTGGGAGGGGGGTCCAATGTAAAATCTTGCACCAGGGCCCTTTATTCCTTAGGTTCGCCACTACCTTCAAACTGACCCCACTTACCTGGATTGTGGGTTTCTGCTGCACAGCATCTTATGTATTTATGAATTTGGTGCAGCTATGCACTGCTTTGCCTGCACAGCTGCATAATTAATTCGCAGATCTATTCACAGGATCTGCGAATTAAAACCCCATGGTATGTGCTTTGACATCATCACCCTTGCAGTGCATTCATAACTTCTTCCAGCTCCATACCTATATGTCTTTACCTTGGCACAGACAGGAGCTGGAGGAACAGTCTGCAGGAGCCTGAGCATTGCACCCACCATCCACTGATGGCAATGAGGACTGCAACGCATTGCAGGTGCCAATGGAAAAAATGAATACATTTAATTTGTTTTCCTTTTTGCAATAGATCTTCATTTATATTTTTTGCAAACAGTGGCATATGCCTTTCAGCTCAACCATAGTTACATAGCTACATAGTATTTGAGGTTACATAAAGACATAAGTCCATCAAGTCCAACCTATTGCGTGTATGCATTTATAGTGATAGTGATTATTGACTTCTTATTTTAAACGTGGCTGAGCGGCAGCGATTTCAGTTGGACTGCAAGATTATGCATCGCGCTAAAAGTAAGGACCCTAAATATTCCTCAGAGGAAGGTTGTCTGTACGGCTGTCTGCGGATGTATAGCAGAAGTGGGATTAAGGGTTTATTAGTGAAAAGTTTCCTGCAGACCAAGAGGAACTGTTTATCAAATATATCATATAATGTGCCTACTTGTCCTTGAAGAAAACTAGATTTAGGAACACCTTCTGCACACATACTGCCTGTGCAATACAATCTATGAGTCTGTATATTTCTAAATAAGTCACACGAGACAGGAAACCTCTTCTAGAATGGCCCATTGACAGTAATGAGAACATATCCTCTGGAACACAGCTTCATTCATTACTGCTGTGTGCAGCTTGTGGTTTCAGAGGCAGGTTACAGTGTCTTCAAGTCACTCTCATTGGGGATCTGGTGTGTCAGGGGGAAGATGAAAGAGCCTGTGGATGAGGAGAAAGCTTTAGGTTAAAGACCCCCATTTAGTGTCTCACAGATGTCTAGCCATGTCTCCCTCCCATACTGTCATGCGGAATCCTCCCTATACTGGGTGACAGCAGAGCGAGAGTCTGATTGGCTGCAAGTTCTTTATCCTGAGCACAGAACTTTTGTCTGAGGCTGACTTCTCCCTCCCATCCTGTTTCCTTCCCAGGATACCTCTCCCCCCAACCCAGAGCGAACGGTCAGCATCAGAGGGACACCTTCTGTCTCCACATCTCCATCCCCCAGAGCTGGAATCTCTGTGTCTGCCATCCAAGGTCCATGTAAGCAGCAGCCAGCAGACAAGCACCATGTCCAGGTCCGATGAGGTGAACAGACTGACAGAGAATGTGTACAGAGTGAGTATTCTGACAGGATGGCATGGAGGGTGTTATAAGAGCTAAAGGCTGGAGCTCCCAATGTTTACTAAAGCTTTGATTACTGTTTGTATACTCTGCACGTTGCTGGTATACTCTGCACATTGCTGGTATACTCTGTACATTGCTGGTATACTCGGTACATTGCTGGTATACTCTGTGCATTGCTGGTATACTCTGTGCATTGCTGGTATACGCTGCACATTGTTGGTATACGCTGCACATTGCTGGTATACTCTGTTCATTGCTAATATACTCTGTACATTGCTGGTATACTCTGTGCATTGCTGGTATACGCTGCACATTGTTGGTATACGCTGCACATTGCTGGTATACTCTGTTCATTGCTAATATACTCTGTACATTGCTGGTATACTCTGTACATTGCTGGTATACGCTGCACATTGTTGGTATACTCTGTACATTGCTGGTATACTCTGCACATTGCTGGTATACGCCGCTGTTCATTGTTGGTATACGCTGCACATCGCTGGTAAATGCTGTTCATTGCTGGTATACTCTGCACATTGCTGGTATACTCTGTGCATTGCTGGTATACTCTGAACATTGTTGGTATACGCTGTGCATTGCTGGTATACGCTGTGCATTGCTGGTATACTCTGAACATTGCTGGTATACTCTGAACATTGCTGGTATATGCTGTTCATTGCTAATATACTCTGTGCATTGCTGGTACACTCTGTAGTCTGTACATTGCGGATGTTCTCTAAACATTGCTGGTATACGCTGTTTATTGCTAATATGCTGTGTACTTTGCTGGTATACTTTGTATATTGTTTGTATACTCTGTGCATTGCCAGTATACTCTGTACATTGCTGGTATACTCTGTACACTGTTGGTGTACTCTACACATTGATGGTGTACTCTATACATTGCTGGTATACTCTGTACATTGCTGGTGTACTTTGTACATTGCTGGTATACTCTATACATTGATGGCATACTCTGTACACTGCAGGTATACTCTATACATTTATGGTGTACTGTGTGCTGGTACAAACATAGATCTATATTGATAAGAGGAATGGTGGTACATGGAGTGACATTCCCCCTGAATACTCATCTGATGTTTGTAAACAGCCGAGTACATTGTTGGTATACAAAGAGCAGAAGATCAACTGTAAAAACAAACAAAAAGTATCAACAACCAGAGCAAAACCTCCCCAGATCTGGAGTCCAGGTTGTGTCACATTTTCCTGGTGGAGGTCTAGTGTGGGACTATAGTGATGGCTGGAGTGACACATGCAGCCCATATACTTATTGATCCAATGTTCAGTGAAATGATCACTTCTACATTCCAATCTGATCACTTCTACATCCCAATCTGATCACTTCTACATCCCAATCTGATCACTTCTACATTCCAATCTGATCACTTCTACATCCCAATCTGATCACTTCTACATTCCAATCTGATCACTTCCACATCCCAATCTGATCACTTCTACATCCCAATCTGATCGATTCTACATCCCAATCTGATCACTTCTACATCCCAATCTGATCACTTGTACGTCCCAATCTGATCACTTCTACATCCCAATCTGATCACTTCCACATCCCAATCTGATCACTTCTACATTCCAATCTGATCACTTCTACATCCCATTCTGATCACTTCTACATCCCAATCTGATCACTTCTACGTTCCAATCTGATCACTTCTACGTTCCAATCTGATCACTTCTACATCCCAATTTGATCACTTCCACATCCCAATCTGATCACTTCTACATTCCAATCTTCTCACTTCTACATCCCAATCTGATCACTTCTACATCCCAATCTGATCACTTCTACATTCCAATCTGATCACTTCTACATTCCAATCTGATCACTTCTACATTTCAATCTGATCACTTCTACATTCAAATCTGATCACTTCTACATTCAAATCTGATCAATCTTCCATCCCTCTTCACTACCATATGACAGGTTTAGACCAAATGCTCCAGATTGAAGTCGAAAGTGATTGGGTGGGTTGGAAATAACTGATTGTTTGCAGTCTGATCATGTGTTGTAAGGGGGAGTCAGTGTACACTGATGATGTTACTTAGCTCTGCTTACTTTTTCCATCTATCACTGACAGTGAACACATCGATGAAGGTGAATCTAGCATTTGTGATCACTGTACACATTCTGCTCACTCAATTATTAGATTGAATGACTGATTGGAATAAAAATCAGTGTGTGTATGGTCTGCATTCATTGATACAAAATCTTAGATGATGGTTTGCACCAATTTGTAAGCATTGGTAGTCAATATCATGCCCGATTATTTTAAATCTGATCGCATTTAGAGTATTGCAGAGAGTCGCCTGAAAAGGAACTATGACAGTAATGTTATAAGCATGAAAGTCAACTTCTGAGTGATTACATAGGGGGTTATTCACAAAAGGGTGAAGAGTTTGGAGAAGTGAACAATCTAGGCCAAAATAGCTGAACTGGAAACATTCTCCAATTCAGCTCACTTTCCAGTTCAGCTATGTTGTCCTAGATTGTTCACTTCTCCTGCCTTCTCCAAACTCTTCTCCCTTTTGTGAATAGCCTTGATAGTGTTGCTTGGCTTTGCACATTGTCATTTGCCTTAAATTATAACTGAAGACAAAACATTTTTTTTAGATTTGGATAGAGTGGTGAGAGGTTAGACCCCCCTGTCAGGTCTTTATTTTTATTTTATTTTTTATTATCGCTTTATAAAATGTTTCCATATTAAATACAATAACAGAAAACATGGAAAGAGACATAAGGAAAACAACATTACACTGAAATCTAGCAATGCCATATAGATAAACATCATAAAAACAAAACAAACGAGGGGAGAAATAAAAAAAATCATTTTAAATCTATAAAAATCTATAAAAATATTTTTTAAATCTACCTAAAGATCTCTCTCGTTATCCTGCACCATTAAGCTGTGTATATCAATCACTGAGGCCTTCTCAAAATAATATTAACAAAAACAAATATATATAAGGTATATTTAAAGTTTCTTAACTTGGTAATATGGAAGTTACGTATACAGTATATCAGGTTGTTTGAAATCAAACCATCAAGCCCATATCTTAAGAAATTCATCATAGTTTTCCCTATCAGTGTATGTAAATTCCTCCGAAAAACATGTTTTGTCGATTCGTGCAAACCAATCCTTAATAGGGGGGATTTTAGAAGATCGCCAGTATTTAGGAATTTATTGTTCTCAACATGTCCCCCCCGTTAGGGAGTTTCACTCTTTCATTTGCCCTGATCACCAATGTCGCCAGGACTAAAAGTAAGGTAAATGCAAAATTTGGAGTTGTCCCCAAAACAGGAATAGAGGGGGAATCTTTCAATGGGGACATTTGTTCCCACGACAACTGTCTACAAGGGGATTTCCCACACATTGGAAAGACATAATTTCACATCCTGTTGAATTTACAAGACAGGAAGTGAGGGGAAATCTCCAATTTTTTGTAGTTTCAAAGAGTTTTATTAGAGAATTTTAGTTTTACAAAATTAAACAAATATTCATTGTAATAAAAAATAGTAAATAGTGAACAAGAGGTGCAGAACAACGGCAAAGAGCAAAGATACAAAAAGGATAATGATTCTACGAGGTCAAGTATATACAGGTGAAACTCAAATAATCAGAATATCATGCAAAAGTTAATTTATTTCACTAATGCAACTTAAAAGGTGAAACTAATATACGAGATAGACTCATTACATGCAAAGCAAGATAGTTCAAGCCGTGATTTGTCATAATTGTGATGATTATGGCTTACAGCTCATGAAAACCCCAAATCCACAATCTCAGAAAATTAGAATATTGTGAAAAGGTGCAATATTCTAGGCTCAAAGTGTCCCACTCTGACTGCTGACCTGACAGTTGTGCAGAAAACCATTATTGACACCCTCCATAAGGAGGGAAAGCCTCAAAAGGTAATTGCAAAAGAAGTTGAATTTTCCCAAAGTGCTGTATCAAAGCACATTAATAGAAAGTTATGTGGAAGGGAAAGGAGTGGAAGATAAAGGTGCACAAGCAGCAGGTATGACCGCAGCTTGGAGAGGATTGTCAGGAAAAGGCCATTCAAAAGTGTTGGGGACTTTCACAAGGAGTGACTGAGGCTGGAGTCAGTGCATCAAGAGCCACCATACACAGACGGATCCTGGACATGGGCTTCAACTGTCGTATTCCTCTTGTCAAGCCACTCCTGAACAACAAACAACGTCAGAAGCGCCTTACCTGGGCTAAAGAAAAACAGACCTGGTCTGTTGCTCAGTGGTCCAAAGTCCTCTTTTCTGATGAGAGCAAATTTTGCATCTCATTTGGAAACCAAGGACCCAGAGTATGGAGGAAGAATGGAGAGGCACACACTGCAAGATGCTTGAAGTCCAGTGTGAAGTTTCCACAGTCT
>NW_017307718.1:228353-231540 GCF_000935625.1 Nanorana parkeri
AAAGTTAATTTATTTCACTAATGCAACTTAAAAGGTGAAACTAATATACGAGATAGACTCATTACATGCAAAGCAAGATAGTTCAAGCCGTGATTTGTCATAATTGTGATGATTATGGCTTACAGCTCATGAAAACCCCAAATCCACAATCTCAGAAAATTAGAATATTGTGAAAAGGTGCAATATTCTAGGCTCAAAGTGTCCCACTCTAATCAGCTAATTAAGCCATAACACCTGCAAAGGGTTCCTGAGCCTTTAAATGGTCTCTCAGTCTGGTTCAGTAGGAATCACAATCATGGGAAAGACTGCTGACCTGACAGTTGTGCAGAAAACCATCATTGACACCCTCCATAAGGAGGGAAAGCCTCAAAAGGTAATTGCAAAAGAAGTTGGATTTTCCCAAAGTGCTGTATCAAAGCACATTAATAGAAAGTTATGTGGAAGGGAAAGGAGTGGAAGATAAAGGTGCACAAGCAGCAGGTATGACCGCAGCTTGGAGAGGATTGTCAGGAAAAGGCCATTCAAAAGTGTTGGGGACTTTCACAAGGAGTGACTGAGGCTGGAGTCAGTGCATCAAGAGCCACCATACACAGACGGATCCTGGACATGGGCTTCAACTGTCGTATTCCTCTTGTCAAGCCACTCCTGAACAACAAACAACGTCAGAAGCGCCTTACCTGGGCTAAAGAAAAACAGACCTGGTCTGTTGCTCAGTGGTCCAAAGTCCTCTTTTCTGATGAGAGCAAATTTTGCATCTCATTTGGAAACCAAGGACCCAGAGTATGGAGGAAGAATGGAGAGGCACACACTGCAAGATGCTTGAAGTCCAGTGTGAAGTTTCCACAGTCTGTGTTGATTTGGGGAGCCATGTCATCTGCTGGTGTTGGTCCACTGTGCTTCATTAAGTCCAGGGTCAACGCAGCCGTCTACCAGGAGATTTTGGAGCACTTCATGCTTCCTTCCGCAGACGAGCTCTATGGGGATGCTGACTTCATTTTCCAGCAGGACTTGGCACCTGCCCACACTGCCAAAAGCACCAAAACCTGGTTCAATGACCGTGGGATTACTGTGCTTGATTGGCCAGCAAACTCGCCTGACCTGAACCCCATAGAGAATCTATGGGGCATTGCCAAGAGAAAGATGAGAGACATGAGACCGAACAATGCAGAAGAGCTAGCTGAAGGCCGCTATTGAAGCATCCTGGTCTTCCATAACACCTCAGCAGTGCCACAGGCTGATAGCTGAACCATCACATTCTCAAACAATTCATTCCCACACAGCTACCTCCTCATGTATAATTTCCCCCTCCTCTTTCAGATTGTAAGCCCTCAGGGGCAGGGCCCTCCTTAACATCCTGTCTTGAATTGTATTGTAATTGTAATGTCTTCCTTACATTGTAAAGCGCTGTGCAAACTGTTGGCGCTATATAAATACTATGTAATAATAATAATAATAATATGCATGCTTATACTTTTCAGCGGTCCGATATTGTTCTATATACAATCCTTGTTTTATTGATTGCATGTAATATTCTAATTTTCTGAGATTGTGGATTTGGGGTTTTCATGAGCTGTAAGCCATAATCATCACAATTATGACAAATCACGGCTTGAATTATCTTGCTTTGCATGTAATGAGTCTATCTCGTATATTAGTTTCACCTTTTAAGTTGCATTAGTGAAATAAATGAACTTTTGCACGATATTCTAATTATTCAAGTTTCACCTGTATGCATACATGGTATATAAACACGAACCCTCGAAAATATAAGAAAAGAGGGAATGATGAGTCAATAAGATGAGGTAGAGGAAGAGAAAAAAGTAGGAAGCAGGAGTAGGAAAAGAAGAGGAAGAGGAGGAAGGGTTACAATCACAAGAGAAAAGATGTTGGCATATAATACAGAGTTAATTAAAGTCCATGGGGGAGAAAACGTTTCACGCAGAGTTCTCATATCTTCTCAAATATGTCCATTTGGTCACATAGACGTGCAGAGAGTTTTTCATTGGAAAAAATTCAATGGATTCTGTTTTTAATGACAGAAATTGAGAGACTGTTTTTGAACCATGCACTTGCTATGGCAAGTGCATGGTTCTGTGTATGAGGGAAGGAATGAACCATTTCTGGATAAAATCAGATGAATCAATCAGGCTAGATGGAGAAGTAGACATGTGCGATTCGTTTCATTCCGAATCGAAATTCGGACGAATTTTACGGAAATTCGGACATTCGGATGTATCCGAATTCCGAATTACAGACATAACGAATGCAAACAAATCCGAATTTCCATTTCCGAAATTCGGTAGCGTTAGTACGAACGTTCGTTTCGTTTTCTGTTCTTATTCGTTTCTTATTCGTTTCGTTCGTTGAAGCAAAGTGACATTAGAGAAGGAGAAAAATATTTTTTCCCCCTCAAATGTCACTTTTGCTGCAAACGAACAAACGAAACGAATAAGAAACTAATAAGAACAGAAAACGAAACGAACGTTCGTACTAACGCTACCGAATTTCGTCCGAATCCGAATTCCGAATCCGAATTGACTTTCACACCCGAATCCTGAAAAACGAAAATAACACAAATCCGAATTTAAAACGAAACGAAACGAAACAAATTTTTTGGCAGTGCACATGTCTATGGAGAAGCTTTTTGTCTCAGACTGGGGCAATGTATGGTATTGTCTTCCAATGGTATGGTATGCCAATAGAGACTGACGGAAGACATTAGAAGACATGGCGGGGGGAGGGGGAATTTATCAAAACTGGAGCAGACAGAATCTGGAGCAGTTTAGAGCTGAAAGAGGCATACTGGTAACCTTGATAGTTGGCATGCCTTAAAGGTAACTGTTTTGGAAGGAAATACATTTGTGGCTAAAGTTCCTCTTAAACATCTATCTGTTAAAGTGTATGAACCAGATCATGGTGCGTAGATAATCAGAGAGTATAATAATAAGGCTCCTTGGATCTCATGTAGCAATGCCCAGTTGCGCAGGTACTGGTATTGCTCTGGGAATTCAGGGTGTACTATGGACAGTCGGTGTACCCGTACGGATGTGCAGGTTTGGGTCGGCATGTAGCCACGTTCAGCTGCATCCTGTCATAGAGACGTGCAGGCGGCTGTATGTAATTACAGGCTTGTCCCTATAGTGAGCACGTCTCTGCATGGGCGTGCACGACATGAGGGGAAGGGGGG
>NW_017307718.1:234911-241025 GCF_000935625.1 Nanorana parkeri
CTTAATCACCTCTACAAACCTCCAGATTCTTCTCACATGGCCCAATGCATGCACTAAGATGATGACAGCAAACTGTCATAGAGAATAATGAAGCCCCCTTTGTATATTCTTTATGGCATCTTCTGTCATCAACCTGCTGCATCCACTGAGCTATGGTCGTACTGGAATAGAGTCTGGGTTGTGGTAGCCATGGAGCAGTAAATGGCTCTGTGTGGTCAACCAGTGATGAAGTGTTATAGAGTTCTTTTTGTTGCTGAGGCTGGGGGAAGGCAGTTGGGGGATTGAAGTGCACCCATCCTTTAAGGAAGTCATTATTTGCATAGTTAGTTTGAGGGGCGTCCAGGAGATTCTGAAGGGCCAGACTGAAAACCTAAATAAATTTATAAATACCTTATAATGCTTGCACTTGCATGACAGTGTTGCTTTTATAAACAGGTTTGCTTGACATATAAAATTAACATTTTAGCTAATTTATTTTATAATTCATTATAAATTATATTGTAAGTGAGATCTGATTAATAATGTAATTTACAAAGTTGCTGACACCTTTTACAAGCTCTGACCACATTGATTCAGCCACAGCAGTGTTAATTGTTGTCTGGGAAGTGTCTGAATGTGTTCTGTCTTACAGGGCCTCTTCTTGGCTACTACATCTCTGGGTGTTTGCTGTATTTAATGGTTGGGCCAGCCAAAGAAAAACTTAACGTTCCCACAAATAGCAGATGTGAAAAGAGCTGTTTAAAATTAACTCTGTCTTCAAATAATTTCATAAATATCAGCCATCTGATTCCCTTTCACATTTTCACCCAATGGTAACCAGACATACAAGACAAACATTATGTTAAGGTTAGGCCGTAAATATTTCTTCCTGAAGTTTGCTATCGAGAAGTGAATAAAGAAAACTGGGTCTTGTGAAATCCTCTGAAAGAACGGTCTGTGTGAAGCTGTCCTTAGACGCTGGAGAGTGGATGGACATGTAGGCATGGTCATGACATCCCTGAACACGAATAGGCCCATCAGGTGACTGTTTCTATTTATCTCCCATTAACACTTGAGCATAAGCTTTGTTGCACATTTTTTTAAACACATTTGTCCATGCATTTTTTATGTGCTCCAATTGAAGTCTATGAGGCTAAAAACAAATACTTAATTCTGTCCAAAAAAAGCTCTTGTACATTTTTGTACAACAAGCCACATGATGCTCAGGTGTGAATAGACACCTATTCACAGGGGGAGGGAGGTGTGAATGGCAATATTGATTGGATAGATCTTTTACTTGTTGATGAGCCTCCAGATGAGCCTTGGAAGGTATTGTCTGCATTGATATTGAATCCAGGGACCGCTGCCACTTTATGTATATGGCTATCCTTATTCATCAGGATCAGCCAATGAAAACATGAAAGAGAACATCTTACAGTTCCACCTCCTACAATAGTCATAATTTAAAGAACCCATAGAAATTAAAAATGATGTAAAATACACTATCAACATTCACCGACAGATCTATAAAAATATTAAGAGCCTAAGTGCAATTTTTTTTTTGTTTTGTTTAGTTTTTAGATAGCATGTGGAAAGATTAAAACCCCTTTCAGGCTAGTAATGTTGTCTGTGTCCCTGTCTTTGTACAGCACAGGAGGTGGAGGGATATCTCCCTGATTGAATAAAGATGGTAAAACATTCCTTGCAGGGGTTGTAACTCTTCGCTTCTGTATCCAAAACAAAAAAAAGGATTTCGATGCACTTTTATATATTTAAAATCCAGGCAGTATAGTGGGAAGAAATATGGCTGAGCGGGGACCCCATAGAATGTTATATGCTAATACATTTAAGGGGGCTATTTATAAAGACCCGAAAATAATTGCATCACTTTTGTCTGACTTAGCTCGAATTCGCCTCTAAACTTTACTCTAATTAAAATAAAGGTATAGGAGCATGTTTAAAAAAGGAAATTGAATGTATGCACATTTCCTTTCCTAGATCTGTTTTTATTCAACAGCAGTCCTGTGGCATTTTTCTTGCACTTAGGGACCTACCTACAGAGCTGGGCAGGGGTGCAGCTACAGATCATAGGGCCCCATAGCAAACTTTGACTGGCACATTTGCATTACTGCACATGTGGTGTTTCACAGAGTGTAAAAACCAGCCTGTCTGCTTAAGGGGTCCTAGATGGGACTGAGGTTTCTTGTCACATGATTCTGTGCTGTGCAGTCTCCCTTTTATTTTCCAGTATGTGTCACCAAGGCTACAAACGGAATGCAATGGAACACTTTGATCTTCGTATTGTAACCTAGGATTTAAAGTCAACCAGAATGGCACTTGCAATTCTCGGAATTCTGCAAAGTTTAAGAGCTGTGTATAAAACAGCCTAACTGTATGCTGGTAAATGCTCTTCCGAGCATATCATTATGTTCATGTACAGATATATGTCCCTGGGTGCAAACTGTAAATCTGAACCTGTATTGATGCATACATTTTCAAGCATACAGATGCAGCCTGTCATTGATTTGCACAGACGGGCTGTACACACAACATCTGTGGCTCAATAGCAAGTAAGAATTGCCACCCGAGAACTGGAGACTGTTACCTGCAGGGTCAACAGGTACAAATAATAGAAGGGAATGCCTAAAGAGACATGATAATGAAGTCACATCACCTAATAGAGGAGAAGCTACCATTTGTTGTTTTTAAATTGGGTTTAGATACACCTTAAAGTGTATGTATAGAAAAAAAACGTTTTTTTCCAGTTTTTGAAGGAGTAGGGATTGATTGAAACCCCTGTCAAGCTTCTACTTCTGTCTGTGTCCCCAGTGGGAAAATTCAGCCTCTCTGTTTGTCCTGTAATCATTTCCATCAAGACAAAAAGCAGTGGTAAATCCAAACTATTACAGTTGTCACCAGAAAAACAATCTTCCAATGGGGACATCTGTTGCTGTGTACGAGAGGAATTCTACCTGTTGCATCTCCAGGACAGAAAGTGTAAAGAAATCTCCCCGAAGTAATATAGACAGTGAAAAAATTAAACCCACAGGGATTTGAAACCTTCCTTTTTTTATCCAAAACAAAACTATTGATGATTGGCCTAAGGGTCAAATAAGGTTAGGGGTCTGAAGGTCTAAGGGGATCTTTGTTTTACGCTGGTTTATGGCACTGCACCAACAACTACCAGTAGCTCGGTTATTGCCAATGAGAACCAATATACCATCATTTCACATATCTCTTTATGCTTTTTTTTCACTTGACAACTATACTGTAGATATCTTGCTAGATATTGAATGACTATGGATTTTACTGCTGCTTTTCTATCCATAATTTAATGGTAATGCAAATCTATACTGCTCCTGAGACTTTTAACTCTTGCGAGACCTTACTAGAAGTAGCCTATCCTTCACTGGCCCCCAAAACTGGGTTCTTCGACCTCATTTATAGATTTGACCCACAGCTGATCACCTCTGATTTGATGTATGCATGTGGATATTTGCACTCTTTTCTGTACTGCTAATCAGATTATTTATTGGTTAGACAGACCCCATCAATCACAGGCTACGGGGCTTTGTTTTGCCAGTAGAGCTGCCTGAGAACAATGCCTTTTCTTGATAGACTTCAGGAATATTGAGGCCATACCATATGTTGCGTGCTGATTTTTACTATTTCCTTTTATGTTACAAACTTTGAATAGGTCAGGCTCCCCCGGGCAATATGTCATGAACTGATAAAAATACATTCTCAGTCAGCTATTATTTTATTTATTATTTGTAGGCCACTAGCCAGGCTATGACATACAGGCAGCTGTTAAAGAGGGTCAATCATTCACAGATGACAGTCTTGAAATAATGATGATTTGGTTAAAAGCTTAATTGAAGTAGGTCTACTGTTCCTTCTGAAACATCAAGTGACATTGTTCATTGTAGTATGGTGTACCAGCAGACGATGTGCCTTCTTTGTGTACAGTTGTATTGACTATATCATATTTTAAATCATGGGTAGGTAGGTAGGTAACAAACAGCAAGCCTTGGCCTTCTCTTAAGGAAACAATAAAAACTGTACAAAAAAAGAGTCCAGCCAAGAGAAAGATTGTCCAGGGGTACATTTTGGTACCCATAGACTTTGGGTGGTTGCAGTTCTAGTGTAGCCAAAAATAGCCAGATCAACTGATTTTCATATGACACAAACACTGATGATGTAAACACTCTTATCCAAATGCATTCTAGTTATGTTTTAAAGAGTCAGTCAAATCAAAACAAATTTTTTACAGGTAGAAGATCATAAGTTGTATCAACCAATGGCACCACATATTTCTCATGGGCTTGGACACTCAAGTAAGTTTCCAATTTTCCAAAGGTTGCAGCTATACATAAGCCAGGACGTAGAGGTGGAACATGTGATTGGAGCATACAGTGGCATTATAAAGTCACAAATGACCTTGTCCCTTACAAATGGGACCCCTTAAGTCTGCATAGTTTTTGTTGAAGACCCATTTGTAAACTCTGTGCAAAACTAAAAAGAAAAAAAATCACAATTTAGTGAAGTTTTGTGCACTTTAAAAAAGTTGTTACATAGAACTAGTTTAAGTAATGTCATTTGTCTGGCCAATGCCAAGACTCTTTTACTTGTTACAGCACTGTCAATGTCCGCATGCTTTGGTGGGTTCTAGACCAGGCCGAGTAACTTAAACAGGTTGAAGTCTGCAAGTGAGTCTTTTTGACAAGACTAGCTGAAGTAAATTATAAATGTTTAGGCAAGTAAAAATATAAGTGTTTCAGTTATGTGAATAGCTCCTTATAGTTCAGCTCAGAAGGAATGGATAGTGATTTTACACTTTTTTATGTTGTATTTAATGAACAACAAAAAATAAAAAAATAAATATTTAGTTTAGTAAATATAAAATATTTCCCTTTTAGATTGTAAGCCCTCAAGGGCAGGGCCCTCCTTACCATCTTGTCTTGATTTGTATTGTGATTGTAATGTCTTCCTTATATTGTAAAGCCCTGCGCAAACTGTTGGCGCTATATAAATCCTGTATAATAATAATAATATTGTGTATAAGAATTGTATCCTTTTGAAACAGATGGTAGAGATTTACACTCCTTTTTACATTTTCCAGGCTATCACTTTGCTTTTTTGTTGAAAGACTCTGTCGTTTTCAGAGGTCAATAGCTGGTGGCAGTAGTGGACCATGCCTCTATAATGTGTGCAAAAATGGGCATTTGTAGACTCTATGGGAAGCCAAAGTGAGAGGGTGACAACACAGGAGCACAGTATGGACACAGGGACAGAGCATTGTTACCTTATAAGAAGTGCTTGAACAAGGACCTTTGTGGCAGGATCACCAGGTACTATTTTAAGCTGTAGATCTGAAAAGCTGTAGATTCGAAAATAATGAAAATTAATTTTGAAATTACATTAACATGTTAAAGTTTATATGAGATTTTAGGATTTGGGTTTACATATATTTTAGTATGTCATTCATTGGAAGAATTATACATGTTAGATACATGACTTTATGTAGCAGGATGAAGGCACTATGATTGGTACTACTGTTAGGCCCACATGTCTATTGATCCTATAGCAGATGTAAAGGTTGCTATAACATATGTTCTAACACTGATGACAGCTGTCTATTAGTGTCCAAAATGACCTAGGTACTTCAGTAAATGTCTTGCTAGAGAAAACTAGATCATCTGCATTAAAACACCGGGGTTTACTGCTTTCAGTGCTCTCTATTCTGAAATCCTCAGATTTGTGTGATGTTTTCTATTATCAAAGAGCAAATAGTAAGTTTCTCCTATAGAAGAACCATGGGGGCTTAAAAATCCTCTGGAAAACCATTGCATCAATTGTGAATTTTCAGTTTATCTGCTTACATCAACTTTGTCCAGGAAGGGCCTTGACGCTGAGATTAGTTTAAAGAGTCGGAACAGAGTTTCACTGTTCCCACAGAGCTGAGCCACAGATTACTGTGCAGTTGTAATACAAAGATGTGTAGTATGAAAAGACTGTTATAAACTTGAACTCTATAGACTTGTGTCGGTTTAACCTGACTAAATATGTAACAAGTATATAGAACAGAATGCACAAATTTATAAGACTAGAGCTGAAGTAGTTTTATATACAGTA
>NW_017307718.1:241275-242473 GCF_000935625.1 Nanorana parkeri
TATATGTATATATATATATATATATATCATGGAGATGCAAGTTTGCTACTACGAGTGTGGGAAAAAAAGGTAAAGCTGGAGTTCAGCTTAGTAAATCCGTGCAGCAATTGGTCTTGTATGCATATGCAGTTTAAATTTCCTGCTCCATTTAACTAAATGAAGCTTATAGTGGTGCATGTGAATCCTCAAAAGACATTACCATTAATTACAATTGATTAACTTTTACATCCATTTCATAGTTACCAATGATGACTTTTATATCAATTTTTCCTGAGAGGCACATGGGGGGCTGTCATTCCTGACCCCCTTCTGATGACGCTAGTTCCCTGGCTATTACTATTTGAGTCACTGTTCTGAAACAAGCATCCTTGTTCCAGGCAAAGGTCATAATGTATTGAAGAAAGAGGATAGATATAATAGCCAGGCAACTAGCATGTGCAGAAAGAGATGTAGCAATGCTCCAAGCTTCTCCTAGGAATGATTTCCTTGAGCAGTTGCTAGAGCACCCAGAAATGTCCAGTACATCTGGGTATGGGAGCAACATTCTACCTATAATACATTTGCACTTTTCCTTTTCTCACTTATATACAATTACCCCTTTTTCCACTCCTTTTTTTAATCATGTTTTCACTTTTCTGTCTTCTCCTCTCTGCTTACGTATTTTAGTGGTATGTACACCCCTAAGGTTTGCACCACACAAAGGCCTTGAGAACCAATCCCAGTCTGATTGTAGCTATCAGTGATGCCTGTATACAGTGGCGTAACTAGTGACCTCAGGGCCCCATGCAAGAATCCCATGAAGGCCCCCTCCCCCCCTCCCCCCCAAGAAGACACAAATTAGATTTTTTTTTAAAAACAAAATTAGACAAGGAAAGAAAAAAACAAACACTGTCCTCTTTCATCTCCCCCTTCATGTCCCCAGTGACCCCATGTCACCTTCGTTGATACTTCCAGCTCCCTGTCTCGGTCTCCCCCTTCGTGTACGCAGCACTCGGCACTCGGCGGCAGTTCTGTGTGATGAGGGGGCGGGGATTACACCGCTCCCTCTCATTGGCTGCTGCCCGGCTGGATGATGCTTCACGCTGCGCCCGGAACAAGATGAGGGGAGCAGCGTGAAGCATGTAGGGCCCAGGACGGGAGGAAGAGGTCCCGGGACTGGTAATCAGCGGTCACCAGTGGCCCCTTCCTCCTGTCCTGG
>NW_017307718.1:242555-246029 GCF_000935625.1 Nanorana parkeri
TATATATATATATATATATCATGGAGATGCAAGTTTGCTACTACGAGTGTGGGAAAAAAAGGTAAAGCTGGAGTTCAGCTTAGTAAATCCGTGCAGCAATTGGTCTTGTATGCATATGCAGTTTAAATTTCCTGCTCCATTTAACTAAATGAAGCTTATAGTGGTGCATGTGAATCCTCAAAAGACATTACCATTAATTACAATTGATTAACTTTTACATCCATTTCATAGTTACCAATGATGACTTTTATATCAATTTTTCCTGAGAGGCACATGGGGGGCTGTCATTCCTGACCCCCTTCTGATGACGCTAGTTCCCTGGCTATTACTATTTGAGTCACTGTTCTGAAACAAGCATCCTTGTTCCAGGCAAAGGTCATAATGTATTGAAGAAAGAGGATAGATATAATAGCCAGGCAACTAGCATGTGCAGAAAGAGATGTAGCAATGCTCCAAGCTTCTCCTAGGAATGATTTCCTTGAGCAGTTGCTAGAGCACCCAGAAATGTCCAGTACATCTGGGTATGGGAGCAACATTCTACCTATAATACATTTGCACTTTTCCTTTTCTCACTTATATACAATTACCCCTTTTTCCACTCCTTTTTTTAATCATGTTTTCACTTTTCTGTCTTCTCCTCTCTGCTTACGTATTTTAGTGGTATGTACACCCCTAAGGTTTGCACCACACAAAGGCCTTGAGAACCAATACCACTCTGATTGTAGCTATCAGTGATGCCTGTATACAGTGGCGTAACTAGTGACCTCAGGGCCCCATGCAAGAATCCCATGAAGGCCCCCTCCCCCCCTCCCCCCCAAGAAGACACAAATTAGATTTTTTTTTAAAAACAAAATTAGACAAGGAAAGAAAAAAACAAACACTGTCCTCTTTCATCTCCCCCTTCATGTCCCCAGTGACCCCATGTCACCTTCGTTGATACTTCCAGCTCCCTGTCTCGGTCTCCCCCTTCGTGTACGCAGCACTCGGCACTCGGCGGCAGTTCTGTGTGATGAGGGGGCGGGGATTACACCGCTCCCTCTCATTGGCTGCTGCCCGGCTGGATGATGCTTCACGCTGCGCCCGGAACAAGATGAGGGGAGCAGCGTGAAGCATGTAGGGCCCAGGACGGGAGGAAGAGGTCCCGGGACTGGTAATCAGCGGTCACCAGTGGCCCCTTCCTCCTGTCCTGGGCCCCCTCCAAGTGGCCGAACTCCAGGGCCCGGTCGCGGCCGCGACCTCTGCGACCCTGGTAGTTCCGCCACTGCCTGTATAGTGGATTTTATAGCAACATCAGGAGAGAAGCAGTACATGCTGGGAAACTGCTCTATATTCACTACCAAAACCATACTGTCAAGTACCTGACTGGAGACTCAGCTGGGAAAGTGGGCTGCCCGTGCACCTCTTATGCCACACCTCTGGAAGTGGTGAATGGGGATGTAAGGACAGAGTGGGGCAGAGGTGCCGGTACTGGTGGATGGCCGGTTCTTAAGGAGACGCTTGAGTGCGTTGGACCAGCTGGTGAATCGGCAGGACCGTGATGACACCGGGACCTCTTGAAACCATAGCATGCAACGGGTGTGAGGCCAATGGAGCACTGGCTGGATGTAGTTGTTCAGGGTACTGAGCAACTACACTGATCCATAAAGTGTAGGATGGAAGTCAGGTTCAAGCCGAGGTCATTCACAAGGAGTCAAATCTTGAGTTGCTGAATCACAGATCAGGAGCAGGCTCAAGAAACGTAAGCCAGGGTCATACACAGAAGATCAGAGAGCAGAGGTACCAAATCAGAAGCAGAAAGCGGAGTCAATTGGTCACAAGCTGGGTTCATATACTGGAAATCAGGATACTCGAACAGAGAACAGGGCACACAGGGAACTAGCTGAAGACCACTCAGCAAACTGGTCATGACTTCTTGTCCGTTTATATAGGATAGTATGCATGCTAATGAGCATGCAACTTTATGCTCACGTGCAAACGTAATTGCGCATAAACGTTCCCATACGCGTGCGTCCACGTGCTAGCACATTTTCCAGGAACTTTCTGCAATGGATTACATGCATATGTGCATGCACATTTTTGGGCAGGAGTCAATCTGCAGGTAAGTCTCTTACACATACCCAGACCTTCACCAATTCACTTTTCTGCTTTGCATTAACAGCAATGCAGCCTGGTTGAGGTTGTCTTTGGATAGAAAAGGAAAAGCAGCTCACTGATGACATCTTTACTGTTCTCTCCTCCACTCCGCAAACTTCATCTGTTACAGTCATGGCACTTTACAATGGAGTAAAGACTGATTGACTTACAGTGCTCCCTGTCTGAATGCTGATTTGCAGGGGGTTGCAGCATGCTGGTATAAAGATTGAGATACAGTTATTCCTCACTTAACGACCAAGTTCTGTTCCTATGACCAGGTCGTTAAACAAATTGGTCGTTAAGTGAGGAACTCTATACAGTACTGTACTGCATTAGTACAGTACTGTATAGCATTGCAGATGTACAGTACCGAACAGTGTACTGTACATCGGGCAATGAAAATACTTACCGGGACCGCAGTGAAGATCGGAGGACATAACTTCAGCCGGAGACACGTCGCACTGACGCTGACACGCAAGGTCGGAGGTCGATCGGCTGTCCCTCGTAAGTGCGAGTGGTCGTAAAGCAGGTAAGTCGGTAACTCTTACTCTTTAAAATACATTTTTTTTTTAAAGAATATGTTTATTTTGAGGAAGTTTGTAAATTACAGTAAACAAAACAGTACAATACAGAAGGACATAGAAGGCAGGGAGCATATACATCTAGTGCAAAAAGGACATGGCCACCACCATCTCTCCCAAGGCACGTCAGTGCAATAATATTGATGTAACACAACAGTACAAAACGTCCATATTGAGCATTAATAAGTATGTCTGTAAACCAGGGAGGACACTGGGCCATTGACAGTGATCTTCACAGCTCCAGCCTGTTCCCACCTGGTGGGAACATCTAGTCCCCCCAACGAAGGGGGAGGAGAAAGAGGTAGAGGTTTAAAGAATGAAGAAGGAAGAGGGAGGGAGGGGAGGGTTATGGTTCAACCCAGAGTCCGGGGTACTCAAAAATGCGTTCCATCACCGAGGCCTTGAATTATACAGCCAAAAGACTATTAAAACTCTCCGTTGTACAGAAATGCAACCAGACACTCCAAGTAGCAGTAAACTTGGCATCCCGCTGGTACAAAGCCGCAGTGAGTTCTTCCATCCGGCATAAAGCATGCATTTCAGTCACCCACTCACGGGTAGTAGGGGGAGTACTCGACTTCCAGTGACGCGGTATAACTGCCTTAGCCGCCAGCATGAAAAATCTGAGGAGGCCCTTCTTAGAGGCGGAGATCGAGCCTGGTAGTACAGACAGGAGGGCCACCTTTGGGGACCTGTCCACCTTGGTGTGAAAAATCTGATCATATGTATCAAAGATAGCTCTCCAATATGGGGTCAACAG
>NW_017307718.1:246867-257450 GCF_000935625.1 Nanorana parkeri
GTTTCTTAGGGTTGTTAAAGCCCTGAACATTCAGGGAACACATCTTCAATTCAGCCATTTGGGAACCGCACCATAACCATCATGACCGTAACCCGGACCCAAGGCTCCCCATCAGGAGGGGTAGGGGGAGGAGGCAGGGAAGAGAGTGCCCAAGAGAGGACAGAGGGAATAGTCGGAAAAGAAAGAGGAATAAGCTGAGGAACAGAGGCCCCAGCGGTAAAGGACCAACTACAAGAAGGGGAATAAATCCCCAAGTGCGGTCTGAGGACACGGGCCAAAAAGGCAGCCGCCATCCCAGAGCGCCATCTAGTGGGGGCCATGTGAGGCAATAGCCCTGAGCAATCCAGGGACACCAGATAAAGTGCATAACCAATAGCAACAATAATAAAAGAACCAACAATATAATTCAAAACATTATACGTTAAACAGCAAACGTCAAACAGCAAACAGCAGGCAGCAGCAATCAGCACCACCCCGCATGAAAGTAAGCAACATAAGTAAACCAAACCCAGGGTCCGCCCCCCACCCCCAGCCGAGTAGGAGCCACAAGGGGAGTACTGGGCATAATGAGAGCCCCAGTGCCCTCGGGCTCCCACTCGGGCCCATAACAACTCGAACCTACCTATGGAAAGGCAACAGGTGCAAAAGTGAAAAGAGCCAGGACATAAATAATGGGCAGCAGTAGAAAACTATAACAAAAACATGTAAGGCACCGTGATAAAACAGATATCGGTAAACAGGGGGTTTCCACGCCACCAGGTAAACCCATGGGCCCCCCCCATGACAGGGCAGGTAGGCAGCCGATGCAACCCCTGGCATGTACCCTCGCATCTGTGTACGTCAGGTATGCATCCGGAGATATCAGGTAAGTCCACAGTCCATCGGGCAAAGGTCTTCGGAGGGCTCAAGGAGTGTAACCTAGGCCTAGGTCAGGGGCAGCGGACCCCAAGAGTACATCTAGAACATTAGCGTGGGGTGGGTTTAGATGAAGACCTGCGGTCCCTGCAGGGTTTCGGCGAGACCAGCTGCCACTGTTCTCCCAAAGGGACAACGGTGAAAGGGGGCAATGGGGCATCCGGCCAGGCATCCAAGATCACTGGTGGCAGTTCCATCGCTGCGAGGAAGGGTTCCAAATCAACAGGGGCACGGAACAAATGCGTCTTCCCATTCCTCCTAGCAGAGAGACAAAAAGGAAATCCCCAACGGTAGGTGTGACCCGCATCTTGTAACGCCTTAGTGAGGGGACGCAGAGCCCTGCGTTTATCCAGCGTGCGTTTGGAGAGGTCAGGAAACAGTGAAAGCTGTGCCCCATCAAAATCCACTGTGCCGGCCGCACGTGCTTTAGCCATGATATCCTCCTTTACAGAGAAATAGTGCACTCTACACAGCACGTCACGCGGCTGCGTCGCGTTTGGTCTGCGGAAGCCCGGTGTTCTATGCACCCTATCCAATTCAATGTGGTCGGAGACTGGTTTGTGCAGGAGGGTGTTAAAAATTCCCAGTACCGTAGCTTTCAAATCCGATGCTCCAGTAGCCTCAGGGAGACCGCGTATGCGAATATTGTTTCGCCTATTCCTGTCTTCCTGGTCCTCCACCTGAGTCCATAAGGATTGAATAGTCACATGCTGTTGCTGTACAATATGTTGCAGCTCTCCCAGGGCCACAGTGACAGGGGGCAATGCGTTTTCAACCACATCCAAACGCTGATGCATGGAGTGGAAGCCCTCCTTAATTTCAGCCATCTCCTGCTTATGGGAGGATTCCAGGTTATGGAACATAGTCTCAATGTCCCCCTTAGTAGGTAAAAGAGCAAAGTACTTACGGAAGGCTGAGGGGATATCCCTGTCATCTCCCTCACCATCACTAGGATCAGGGGTCTCTATGTCCTCGCTAGCACGCGTGGAGAGGAGGGATTCCAGAGGAGACGCAGGAGATGTCGGCCTGTGCTGTTCCCGGGCCGCCGCCATCTTGGCTGCACTCTGTGCAGACCTCGTGGTGCCCGTTTTCGGGAAAAAAGTCCCTATATCACGTCTCCTGGATGAGGAAGCCTGGCGGGAGGGTGAGTGGGACCTCCGCTTTTTATTGCCGCCCATCGCTGTGCTGTTTAGCCATTACAGCTGCTGGTTCGTGTGCCTTATCCCTGCAATGCCGCCGGAGCTCTTAGAGAACACGTCCGCTCCCGGCCATTGCCAAGCCACGCCCCCTTTAAAATACATTAACTTTCTTTATCGTTTCATAATGTATTTAAATGAGGTGCCTTCGTTATCTGGCTACACTTACAATTTCGAGGGACACTAAATTCAGGAGTTACATCTTAAAAATGCATTCATGTACCTTCAGGGGTGTGGAAATTTAGAAAAAAACTACTTGTCCAAGAACTTAAGCGTGGGCCAATCTACTTGTCCCTCATGACAATCTACCGCGTGACCGCGCTGACCAACGAGTGCTTGCAATTTGCGAGCGAAATTCAGAATACATGGCACAGGTACAGATAGTACACTGGTACTGGTGGACGGGGAGGGCCAAACGGTAAGTATAGCGGGAGGGAGAGGGGGTCAGATTTGTGCGGGTAATTCCATTTTCCCAAATTACTTGGGAAAGTGAATTTACCCTTTAGGGCTTGGCATACAATCTGCCTTGTGTGACTGGGGTGCCATTCGAAAAAAAATGGAACTGCCAGTGCGATTGACGATGGTGTGCGATTCCACATGGTCACGGATCACCCAGGTGTGAACCTGGCCTTAATGCACATTGTGCGTGTTAGAGAGCGTTGCTGCCCGGCCACCACAATATGGCACACAGTAGAATGGGGCACCACTCTGCTCACACACACAATGCCCTATGCATGGTTTTCATTTAAAATTTTCCTTTATTTTATTACTTTTTACTTTATTGCCTTTTTATTTCTCACATTTTTATTTAGCTACATTTTTAATGTATTATTTTTTACTTTTTAATTTTTCTAAATTTTTATTTATTTACACTTTTAATTTTTATTTGTTATTATTTTTTACTTAATTTTTTCCACTTAACTTTAACAAGCCCCTGTGTGATAGCATTTTAAGGTGACAGGTTATTGAACCTGCAAAAAGTTTCCCAGCACATTCACCAGCCAGCATACAAAAAAACTTGTCTCAACGCTAAGGTTAAAAACCGAGGTTTAGATACACGTCTTCTGCAGAAAATGTGAAAGCCGCACAGCCGCGCCAAAGCACCTCTATATAGTGCGGTCCTAACTCTAATCTATGAGAGTCTCCATCTTGGAGCACATGTGGCAAAAGATAAAATTGGGTGCAGGTTTGTCAGGAGGAGGCCCAACCTCCCTTAAAGGCACAGGGACGCACAGGGGACCCCGCACATCACAACGTCAACTGAGACCCCCCCATGCGTCACTGCACCAAATCAGTCAAGCAAAACAAATGGCAAACACACTCATCAATTTGTTATCAGCTTTACAGCAAGGTGCACATGGAAGGGCTTTAAACAGTACAACAGCAAAAAGTTTCCCAGCACACTCACCAGCCAGCATGCAAAAAAACTTGTCTAACAAATTGATGAGTGCGTTTGCCATTTGATTTGCTTGCTTGGTTATTGAACCTGTCACCTTGCTTGGTTATTGAACCTGTCACCTCCAATACAGAAGTTCTAGCACAGCACTGTGCTGGAACTCCTGTGACAGGAACACTGCGAGTGCAGAACTATGGGATAAAAAGGTTAGCCCATAATTCTCTTTTAACTATTAACAAAAAAGTATCTTATTTGTCTATCACTCTGTAGCTCCTCAAATCATCTCTGAATTTGTGCTGACACTGTCCTTCCTTCTGAAGGGGGGCTACTTTTCCCATGATCCCACTCCACCACTCCAAGATCGCTCCCATGATGGACTACAATCTCAATACAAATGAGTAAACTAAATGTGAGAATGTAGTCCATCATGGGACTGAGCTTGGAGTGGTGGCTACATTACAACACACACAGGGGGAACAAAAGTAGCCACCCCCCAGAAGGAAGGACAGTGTCAGCACCAATTCAGAGATGATTTGAGGATCTACAGCCGAGTGATGCACAAATAAGATACATTTTTGTTATTGGTTAAGGTACTTGAATGCATTTTTAAGATTTAACTCCCGAGTTTAGTGCCACTTTAAGTTTATAGCTACATGAAATATATGAGCAGATGTGAGATGTGATTTATTCTCTTCTTGACAATCAAAATGGACACTTTAAAAATACGTTTACCAATTGTTCCATTAAATACAAGTTTTATCAAGATTGGAAGTCTTAAGCTGGCATTAGATAATGCCATCATGTACTAGACAAATGTCATTCAAAATCTTGATTATAACATTTGATTTTGGAAATGAATGGAAATATCTTAAACGTAAACCCCATTCACTGTTAGAGTTTCATTTGTTAGAGAAAAAAAATGTTTTCATCACTTTCACCACATCGAAATTGATTGCCGATTTGACCCAATTAACTATTAGAAAAATAAATGACATTTTTTTTGAAACATGTTTGAATGGATTTCTAACCTTGTATACTCAGCGTTACATTTCCTTGTAATTTGTTTTAATTGTATTCCAGATCTGCACACAGAAGCTTCTTCTGTTTGCAGAATATGTTGTGAAAGATTTCATAGCAGAAAGCTGGAGTCGTAGTCAGCTTGTAAACACGCGGCAAATTTTAGTTTCATGCCAGCTGGTTGGAAACTACAAAGGCCACGGAACAAACAGTGTCAGCTCAGAACATCCCTGCAAGTTTGAAGTTGTTTGAGACCCCTCGGGCTGTTATGAAGTCCCGGGAAATATTCTGAACTGAGCTGCAGCTATGGTAACCTGTGCTGTGCTAGTGGGATTCACAGCTCTGCTTTCATTACTTTGTACGCCACTGTAGAGTGTTTTGCCAGTTTTATTGTGACACTGTGAAGTCCAGGGCTTTTGCCGAGAACTCTGGGGATTTTGTGTATAATTACTGGGGATTAACATGATTCTTTACTGATAATGTAAATATTAACCCTGATTACAGGTAATAGGTAGGCTTTGACTGTATATTGTTTTCATGGAGTTTTTTATTCCTATTGTCTAGTAAAAAAATATTTCCCATTAATTCAGGGGCACAGAGCATATGCATCATGCCTCCAATGTTTCATACCAGCATTGATTGTGTACACCCTGTTAACTTGGAAGCAGGCATGATAATAAGAACTGGGCCTTGGCTATTGTGGGGGCCTAGCTCTAAATAGCCTGCATCTGGACAATAGTCTTAAAGGAGAACTATGAGGTGAGTGATTTCCACTCATCCTCACAGTTAGAGCCGACGTGTGACAAAGAAGCTGTCACAGGTCGGCTCTATTGATCGGGAAGTGAGTGAACACATAACGTTGCTCGCTCACTTTCCCATCATCTCCCTGCAGAGAGTGGTGGGATTCCCCCCCTACCCTCTCCGATCCTCCAGCGCTAAGTGGAGGAACGGACGGGGAGGGGGCAGGCACAGCCGGCTCTGCCTCTAAATAAGCAGAGCCAGCAGTCACTCACGCAGCTGTGTGGATCTCGACAGTATTGTCGGGATCCGTCACGTCTGCAACGCTCTCAGTACTATTGCCCGCGATGTACTGAGCTTTGGGTCATGGGAGGAAGTTAGTATGTGTCCTCCCGTGACCCTAAAGAGAACTATGAGGAAAAACTTGGTCTTGAGCTAAGGGTCATTGTCGTGCTGGAAAGTCCAAGAGCTTCCCATGTGCAGCTTTCGTGCAGAAGAATGCAAATTGTCTTCCAGTATTCTCTGATAACATGCTGCATTCATCTTGTCATCAATTTTCACAAAATTCCCTATGCCTTTAGAGCTCACAGACCCAAAAACATCAGTGAGCCACCACCATGCTTCACAGTGGGGATGGTATTCCTGTCGCTATAGGCCTTGTCTACCCCTCTCTAATTACTGATTTGGTGCAGTGACGCATGGGGGCAGTGGCGTAACAACTGGGGGGGTGGCCGGTGTGCTGGCCCCAGCCGAAAAGATGAAGGGGGGCGCCGGCCGAAAATGGCATTTTGGCTAAATACCGAAAGTGCCATTTTCCTGTCGTTTTGTCGGCGCAGCCGTGATTTCTTTCCTCCTCGCTGGGCGCTGCTCTTTGTCCCAGCAGGGAGGAGAGAAAGTGACAGCCAGCCGAGCGCAGCGGGAGGAGACCGCCGTGATCGGCCGGTGTCTCTCCTCCCACATCGCTCAGCCGCCTATCACAGTCCGGCAAAGCGGTGTGGGGCGGAGACAGCCCACGCTGTCACAGGAGGCTGGGCTTTCCTTTCTACACCGCTCGCTCAGCCTCCTGTGACAGCGTGTGTCTGTGTCAGAGAGGAGAGCAGGCTACATACACTCAGCGATCAGTGATCGCTGAGTGTTTGTAGATAATTGAGGATATGGTATGTTTACTTTATCCTCAATAATAAATGAATGAATGTGATCTATATCCCCTACAAGCTGTGAGGCGTGTCAAGGTGTTGTCGGGCATGTTGTTGTGGTATTAGCGCAGTAAAGGCTTCTTTCTGGCAACTCGACCATGCAGCTCATTTTTGTTCAAGTATCGTTGTATAGTGCTCCTTGAAACAACAACACTGTCTTTTTCCAGAGCAGCCTGTTTTTCTTCTGAGGTTACCTGTGGGTTTTTCTTTTTACCCCAAACAATTCTTCTGGCAGTTGTGGCTGCAATTTGTCTTCGTCTACCTGACCCTGGCTTAGCATCAAGAGATCTACGAATTCTCCACTTTTTAATAAGTGATTTTCAAGGCTTTGGATATCTTATTATATCCTTTTTCTTTCTTTTTTATAAAGTTCCATTACCTTGTTACGCAGGTCTTTTGACAGTTATTTTCTGCTGGCTTAGTATCTAGCCTGCTCAGTGCATCCACTTGAGAGCTAACACACTCATTGACTATTTATACACAGACACTAACTGCAATTTAAAAAGCCACAGATGTGGGAAATTAACCTTTAATTCATTTAATTTAATTTAACCTGTGTGTGTGTGTCACATTGTGTGTCTGTAACAAGGCCAAACATTCCAGGGTATGTAAACTTTTCATCCGGGCCATTTGGGTGATTTCTGTTTTCATTATCATATAAAAAGAAGCCAAACAACTATGTGATAATAAATGGCTTCATATGATCACTATCCTTAAATAAAAGACAGTTTTTTGTCATGTTCAGTCATAATTTCAATATCAATCCCAAAATTTCACAATTTCTGGCAGGTTATGCAAACCTTTGAGCACAATTGTAGGTGCTCTGCATAATCTCCTCACCCCCACATGACTGCCCTCAGGCCTGGTGATTGGCTGCGAGACACCAAGTGCTACATTGTGGCAAATGTATCATGTGTTTTCCCCATACCAAGAAACACCGGGATCTCTTAAATGAGCTGGTGGTAGTTGGTTACATATGGCCAGCATATGTGAAATATAGGTTAAGTTATAAATCTAGCATTGGCTGTAGTTCACAAAGTTCTGGTATCTTTGCAGAATATCCTAATTTTCTTGATGCCACCTTCCATTCTCTATAGTGCGGTGCTTTTTGTAGGACATATTCACGAAATTTCCCATCATGCTCTGCACATTAACTAAATGCGTGGGCTGGTTGCTGGAATGATAAGAAAAAAAGCAGGCATGATTCAGCAGCTCTATAGCTGGGTGTACATGGAATTTCATTCTACAATGGTTGTTTTCTAAAAGTTTGCTTGATTTTCAAATGGTAAATGAGGCCAAATCAACAATCGTTTTTGACTGTAGGGAGGAGAAAAATCGAAGGAGCACGATGAAAAATCACATTCAATCCAAAATCAAATGTTGAAACCAAATTACATTTTGAATGTCATCCGTCAAGTGTACAATAGCAAATGTTTTAAAGAGATCTTTCATAAGCACATTTCATATGAAATTCTAACCACATATACCCAGTTTAAAGAATAACTATGAGGTATCTGTGTTGGTAGGATTGTATCAACCACACAGACAATACACAAGACCTGGGGCAACATTTTTTTTGGTTCCTTTGTCTGATGGAAAACGGCTAATGAAAGATCATAAAAAAGACCATATTTTTTCAGCTTAAAAGAGAACTATGAGGTGAGTGATTCCCACTCATCATCATAGTTAGCGCCGACCTGTGACAAAGTAGTTGTCACAGGTCGGCTCTATCGATCTGGAAGTAAGCAGAAACATGTCGCTGACCTGCTCACTTCCCAATCGTCTCCCTGCAGTGAGCATTGACTCTCAGTCACCGCTCCCCGCAGGGATCCCCCCCTCCAATACTCCAACCAGTGATCGCTGAGTGTTTATAGATAATTGAGGACAGAGTATGGTTACTATATCCTCAATTATGAATGAATGGGAAGTGATTACATCACCTCCTGTGCATTCATGATTGTGGATATAGTAAATACACTATGTTCTCATGTTATAAATGAGTAGGAACACTCAGCATAGAGTATTCCTGTTCATTTATAACAGGGCCTGCAGAAAAAGAATCTCTTTTTCTGTTTTAAAAGGGAAATGTCAGGAGTCTGTTTAGACCCCTAATATTTCCCCGTAGCACTTTTAACTATATCACGATTAATGGGTGGGACATGTTGGGGTTGCTGGGTTGAGTCAAGCTCAAAATATTGTCAGTTTTGTCAGTTAAGCAGTGGCTGTTTAAACCGCTTCATAAATGGACCTTGGCCAAGTAAATAGTACTGAGAAAAAGACTACATTACAGTAGCTCACAGCTCTCCTCAGAGACGGCAATGTCAAGTGTAGAATTAATCCTGTACAATTTATGTCAATAAAAAGTTCATTCTTAACAGCAGATCTTTTCCTAACTGATACTTTGTATCCATAAAGAATAGCAAACTTTGAGCTCATTTCTTTCATTGCATCTTTTGTGAGCCAGCGGTTTCCAATGCACACTGTATAACAAGCCAGGAATTAATTATATGCTTGCTTGAACTTAGTGAGCCAACTCCCACACTGCTGGTGTCCAACTGACACAAAACTGCCTCATCCTGCCGCTCTCCAGTGATGAGAACGCTTAGTCTATGTGGTCATGTGACTAGAAGGATTAAACTGCAAAGGGATCAAATGATGAGAGTGCCAGAGGCAGACTAGGACAGAATACATCACTCTTTTAAAACATTGGTGGTCAATGTACTACATTTTAGAGGTTTACACCTTTACCTCAATGGACTGTGTAGTATCATTTTATTTTCATTAAAAAGCAACTATTAAAGCAGTATTAAACAATCTTTCTAAAGGCAAGTCCTTTGTCTACATGCATTTAATATAATTAAAAATGCCATTATTTTTGATGTTTTCCATTTCTTTGACCAATGTGCATGGGTCATGCTGAGCTGTCCACTGTTAGAGAGTCATCTTTTGCCATAGCGAAGGCTTCGAAAGCCCCAACAGTGCTTATAATCACAAGTAAAACTAAAGTCTCACGAATAAAGGCACACAAGAAATGTGCAAACACTGGAAAAGGCAAACAACCTTAGTTTGAAAGAATATGGATTCAATTTTTATAATCCCAAGATGGTCCATATCCAACCCCTTTGTGAAGGCCATTGGAAAGAATGATTCCATTATGATCCTTCTGGCCTGAATAATACATTTTGAAGGTAGTCAGCCCCCTCCATTTTTTTCTGTGTTCTCCCCTTCTTCCCCCTTTTTATCTTTCCTTTCCTTTTCCTGCCTTCATCACTCCTTGCATAAAACTTCAGTGCTTAGTACAAATCTGGCTGGATATAATCGTAGCAGTTTACTGAAGGTGAATGGTTCACTTAGACATTGTACTTGTCATGAATTCTCTTCCCTGTCTCTATGGTAAGCATTGACTATGCAGCATTAGTCTGTGTTCTGTTCTGGAAGGATGACATCTCACCACTCTGTTTTGTATTTCAACAACCATTAATACAAAATGCAAATAAACCTTTTTTGAAAGATAACATGCAGGCAAAACTCGACAGCTAGGCCCTTCTTGCCTACTGAAACAACTCCTCCTGATTGCTAATATATACAGATTGAAGTCCACCGCGACTGTCACAGGAAGGGTTGTGATTAGGGCTGCAGCTAACGATTATTTTCATAATCGATTAGTTAGCCGATTATTAAGTTCGATTAATCGACTAATCGGATAAAAAAAAAAGGGTTCAGTGATGGACTACTAGTTTCTATTGAGATTGTAGTCCATCACGGGAGCAAGCTTGGCGCGGTGGAAGTAAAAAAAAGAGTGTGGTGTGCAATATAGTACATTATACAGCGGCGCAGTGCAGAATACCAGCAGCTATAGAGGAATGTAGCAATAGTACATTATACTATATTGTACTATTGCTGGGATTTGTAGTCCTCTGTAGCTGGGGTTATTCTGCATTGCACTGTATATAATGTATTATTGCTGGGATTTGTAGTCCTCTATAGCTGGTGGCATTCTGCAGTGCGCTGTATAATGATTATACGGCGAAATGCAGAATACCAGCAGCTATATAGGAATACAACAAATGCCAGCAACAGTACAACATTATACTATAATGTACTATTGCTGGGATTTGTAGTCCT
>NW_017307718.1:257955-328371 GCF_000935625.1 Nanorana parkeri
CCTTGAATGACGGTGTTGTCGGCGGGCAGCGGCGTTGTTCGTTCTCGGCAGGCAGCGGCGAGTTGGGAAGCTCACCGGGAGGAGAGGGCCAGACGCATGTCCTCAGCGTGGGCGCGGCGTCACGTGACACCAGCGTAGGCGCGAGTGGCTTAACTGACGTGGGCGGGCGTAAGCGGCGGGCGTAAGCAGCGTGCGTGAGCAACGTGCAGCGGCGACTATCTTTTATTGTGCAACAGGTAAGAACGCAGCACCCAGTAGAGGAGTAACTGGGTCTCAGGCATTGCCTTCTGGAGTTATTATTTGAGCTAGTCATGAGTCATGTCAGGTCCTAGATCTCCATGGCAGCAGCACAGTTTGCTCAAGTACACCTCCCACCCTGCTCTCTCTTCCTGTCAGCATCTTTTGTCAGCACATGTGTACTACAACAGAGTCTGATTGGCTCCTAGTCCTGGCCCTTCCTCTTCCAGTCTGAATGCGGATTCAAAGACAAATTTAAAATACACTTAAAAGGGAACTTTACCCATAGCTTCAAAATAACAACAAATACACCTTTAGAAATGTTAAGTAATGACAATCTACAAACAGATACTTATAGATAAATGCGGGCTTTTTATTCTTTGCATACCTTGTTTTTCTTTTTCTCCACATTCTTCTCACAGTGGCCATTTTCTTTTACTAAGGGCAGATTAATACATCTCCCTTTACTTCCTGGAACTCCTTCACATGTGACCAGGACATGTGACCATGCAAATATTCTCAGCGGAGAAAAATGCCTTTCCCTAAGATCTCGTCATATTACAGATGAGATTTCCCAGTAATGTTCTGCTGATGTAACCTTCCCGTGATGCAACGTTTGAGCACATTACATAATTTGTGCCAAAGAGAACCAGGAAGTGGAAAAAATAAATTGTAAGTAAAATGAAAATATGTTTGTTTAACTAATACATTTATGTAAGATGATTTCACATCAGCATGCAGAGCTGCATGGTGATGTGATTTTTAGTGAAAGGGGTAAAGGTCCGCTTTATTGCTTTTACTGAATAAATAACTACAATAAAGAGAATGTCACTTTGCCTATTCAGGGAAAGAGATAAAGTATCTTTAATCTTAAGTCCCGTCCCCTCCCCCCGTCCCCCGATATGCTTGGGTCTATCAGCCAATCACATGGCCTGAGCACTCATGTGAGGAGGAAGCTATGTCATTAATAATGTGTAAGCTCCAACACTGACACAGACCGTAGACAGGGCTAAGGCAGCATAGGAGGGGGAAGAACATGGAAGGTAAGTAAAAATGTGCTGGCCAGGGGGAGCTTATTAATCATTGTGTTTTGGGGGCAGAGAACAGAAGGGCACAGACCAAAATGGATGCTTGAGTATTAAAAAAGTTTAATAATTGCAATAATCAAACTGCCAACACGTTGCAAGGGCAAACACAACCCCTTTCCTTAGGGCTTGGAAATGATGAGAATAATGAAATGGACTCATTCAGAATTTAGATTTTATTGCAGCTATGGGTAATTCTCCAAAAATGTGTAGATTGCAGGCCCGTAAATGGCCAGGTCTTTGGTAAAGTTGAACTCTGTCTATGTGGTTATGTGTAGGTTACACATATTTTGTACAGGTACATCACACTTATTTATCTATCACCAATTTTTGGAGCATGAATTTAAAAACGAGGTAAATAAACAATGTGCACACTGTGAACTCTAACCCAGCACTTCTTCTGTGGGTTTCATTAGAACATATTAGCTGTTCAGATAAACAGAAGAGAACAGTGCTAATGATAAAGATAAGATGATCAGCACTAATTTCTACTACCCTGGGGAAAAAAACTGTATTATCATTTTCCTTTTAAATAAACACTGGAAGTGAAATGACTGTGTATATTCTATATTCAGAAAACAGAAATTAGCAGTATCAATCTTAGGCCCCTTTCCCCCTTTTCCTCTTTCCGTGAACAGATCCCCCCTGATCAGAGCAGTGCAGATCGGATGTCACAACAGTGTCCGTCTAGTTTTTTCCTCTGTCTTGCGATGGAGATACAAACTGAAATTACCGGATCCATGTCGGTCTATGGGGAATATAAATGGACATGTGTCCAACTACAAAAGATTACACCCGATCTGGCACGATCAGGTCCAGCGAAACAGATCTCTGATCCATTTTTTTTCCGAAACACTGCAAGGGTTAACTGAATAAATCCTGGAGTTCTTCTTTACCACTAAACTTCCCTAACATTTACCCTAAAATGTAACCTCATAATCCTACCTTTAACCCTAACACGTAAATTAAACCCTTTCAAAACACTTAAAAAGGTCAGTAAAACCATTCATCACAGTTAAAGATATAGTAGAGCTCCAGACTGGTGTGAGATCTGACCAGAGCAAGCAACCATGGAAGTCGGTCATTATTTCTGTATCACACATAGAGCGGCCAAGTAACATTGTGAAGCTACCATGTTATTTCCAGCTCAATTGTTTCTTCTTTCCTGCAAGTGTAAATATTTTACTTTCTATTGGATTAATGTGGAATTCCAGGCAAGCAACTAAATATACAGTTGAAATGCACATCATGTACTTGCAAAAATATTTATATATATGCTCCTATAATTTACACATCTCTTTCACAATGCATAGCCAAGCTGGAAACAGACTGGTTTGAGTTTTGAGATCTGTGGAGTTTTGTAGTTTTCTGTGTCACATCTCCACCTCCAGCCTACTCATTGAACTCCATTATTGACTCTGATTATCTGCTGGTGCAGGGAGTTGTAACACTCAGCCAATAAGTAGTAGAATGATATTCCTAAGCTGGCCAAATGCTTTTATATGTCTTTCCTTTAGCCTTCAGGTTGCTGCAAGTGTGGCATTGGGAGGAGGGACATACATTTAGTTTTATTTATGTAATATGCATGTAGTGGATGGTGGCATGATTGGTGTGTCAGATGATGTGTTTGTCCCTTGAGGGCGTTGGTGGGTTCCTGACAATGCCATGTTCTTCCCTATGACGAAGAGTTGGACAGAGATGGAGAAGGCCAGGGTGGGACGTGGTTTTGGAAAGTTGTGGAGGACGAGATCCATTCACGGCCATTTGATATTTCATGGATGTACCCACTCAAGCCACTTGAATACCAGGGGTCCTGTGGCAGATATCATCTTTTGGGTCATTCCAGAACACTCCTAAAAACTGTACCAGATGTATTATGCATTATGTTTCATATTATGGCACTGCTTTATGGCAATTTGCACTAGTTATGTGTAAATTCTTGAGGGTAAATACATTTATGTATGGTGTTTTATCTTTTTGAGGCCCAAAGCTGCCTGTAAACAAAGCAGCGGGATGCTTGTTCTGACGTAATTTACCTTAGATAGACTCATAGCAATATTCTGTAAATGTAATTGCCCAAATATAGGCATGTAGCCATATAAGGTCATTGATGTCACTGTATATTGTCTTTTTGCTTACACCAAGCTGCGGGCAGAGAATTTTCCACCGTAGTGGATTGGGCGTCACAGAAGAAGCTTCCTTTCGTATTTGGAAGGAGCTCCATCTGGGGGCACACACACTTTTCGGGCTTGACATATTTAGTATCTAGTTAAGTTGATGCAACCTTGTCTTTTTTGTTTTATCAACACATTTGGAATTATTTTGCATTGATGTGCACTAAAATGAATTTGAATGTATTTTTTACAGAAAATGTGGGTTTGATAAACAGTTGCGCTAATATCAAGTGATATAAAAAAATTGCATTGAACATCATTTTATTCTTTGCTTTGCTTTAATAAAATATATAATTTTAGGGGATTTTTAGCAAAATTCGGGCCATTTTAACAGGTGGGCAAAACAATGTGCGCTCTGGCATCGAAAGGGTTCAATGGTAGATTTAAGTGACTCGGAAAAAATGGAGGAGGAAAATTGGGGAAAAAGAGGTAACAGTTGAGTTTTTATTCAACTGAGAGTTACGGTATTGTGTCTGCCAGGGGAGTTAGCTCAGGCAGTTTGTGTTATTTATCGTCTTCATTTTACTTTTCCCAAAATGAACTATAGAAAGTAAACGATGATCTGATTGTTTGCCATCATTTGGACATACTAATTCTCACTATTCTCACAATTTTCATACTTTTGGACCAGATGTTAAAGGAGAACTATGAGGTGAGTGATTCTCACTCAACCTCATAGTTCAAGCCGATGTGTGACAATGAAACTGTCAGGTCGGCTCTACAGATCTGGAAGTGAGCAAATGCATACCGCCGCTCGCTCACTTTCTGATCATCTCCCTGCAGAAAACGGTGACTGTCAGTCACAGTTCCCCGCAGGGATTTCCCCCTCTCCGCTCCGATCTTTCAGCGCTGACTGGAGAAACGGATGGGGGAGGGGGCGGGCACAGCTGGCTCTGCCTCTAAATAGGCAGAGCCAGCTGTCACTCACACAGCTGGGTGGATCTCGACAGCAATGTCGAGATCTGTCCCTGCTGCGGCACTCTCAGTAGATAGCAAGCTGTAGCTTGAAGTACTCAAGTAACTACTAATTACCAATACATAGCTTTGCTCCAATTGACACTAACAATTTAAGGTGTATTGTGCTCCCACTGACATTAATTTGGGACTCTGCTATTGGGCAGATCTCTGCTCTGGGTTCCTGTCTCTGCACACCCGCCAATATAAGGGGCTCCGCAATTTCCCTGTTGCATATTTAAGTTTTTTTTTGTAATGGGAATTGCTATAGGAGGTGTTAAAACAAGCAAAGGTGGGTGAGAACACCCAAAGTTGACACTGAATCGGGAATTATGGCAGTGAGAATTATGGCACTGTTCGAGTATCCAAAATCGTAAAATAGGAAGCAAAGTGCTGACTATACCAGGCTCCTATGATAAAAGAGCACTTTTGTGTGGACTGGCCCATTCACATTGTTATTTGTCTTTATGCTACTTTACTATGTTAATAAAATGAACTTCTTATTATTACTTTAAAAATGCTTAAAATGAGGCTCATGGCAGATGTCGAAAGCCACATAAAACTATATAAAATGTGTTAGCTACCAAAGAATATTTAAATCTGTGTAGTCTCCTGTGTGATTATACACACCTCTTCCATTCCATACACACCTCTGTCTGGAAGATTACTATATTTGTATTAGTATACTAATATTATATACCAGGGCTCAAAATTTCCACTCGCCTGCTCGCATTTGGCGAGTAAAAATAAAGTGAGGGCAAGTGGAAATTTGGGTAACTATATTATTTTATGTGTGCGGGGGGGGATTTTATTATTATATTTCTGCCTGGGGGGTGTAACGTTGAGAAGTGCACCTTACAACCATCGCACGACTTTCGTTATGCAATGGTTGTAAGGTCATTAAAATCGCGTACAATCTGCCCATCTTGGACAGGCAGATCCTACTTGTGATCATCGCAAGCCCTCCGATGATTACAGTGCTGACCAGCCCGTGCAGCATTCGTCTTCCAACCACGCCACCAACCCGCCAAAAATCGTATGATTTTCGGCACGTTTTCCAGCGTGCTTGGAAGACGAAAGTCGTACGACCTTACAGTAGAAGCGGTCGCACGCTGCCCATACACCTGCCGAATATCGTACGATCGCGGTATGACCCGCGATTATTGTACGATAATCGGCAGGTGTATGGACACCTTTAGTGTATGTGTACATTAGGCCCCATTCACACCTACAGTATATTTCAGGTGTGATTAGAGATTCCTGTGTCAGGAACCTGCGTTTTCCTGCTGCAGCAATCCCTAATCTGCAGACTACAAGCGGCAACTATAAGATAAGAATTATCATAAGATTATTTAAGAGGGTGTGTTTAGGGGCGGAGTTAAGACCGGGGCAGGGTAAGGGTTAGGTGGGGCAACTGGTGTCTAGTAACTCTTAAGGCCTGGCTAGTAGCTCAGGACTTGAAATTTTGAGCCCTGTTATATACTATACCATATATTCTGACTCCGATCGTTGTGATAGCGAGATATATCCCTTGCTGAGACCTCTATGCCTGGCCTGTATAAGCAGATATACTCACTGCGGACAATCATCGTCAGATAGCTGAACTCGTCAATACCGATTCATTCAAAAAAGGTGTTTATTCTTCTACATCAGGTTACAGCAGATGATAGGAACAGCAGTTGAACGGTTATAGTATTGTGCGGTCAGAAAATGATGCCTTTCCTACGTACTGTGCAGATTACATGTGTGTCCTTGTTACATGTGGCTCTTAAATGTGGCCATGACACAGGAAGTACTGCACACAGGAAGAAGGAAGGGGCGTACACTAGGGGGAAATACATCGTCACATGAGGAATAATTACAGAAAAACATGTACATTACAACAAAAGGCCACTAGATGGCAGCATAGGATAACACATGGATTTAGCTATGAGAAAATAGTTAGGCAAATCACACTATATAAATTCTAACCTATATAACAATGCTAATATTAACTGAGGCTATGCATCTCATATTCTATGCCCCTATTGGGGCGGCACACCATACTTCCCAACTTTCTGAGATCAGAAACAAGGATACCATTACATGCAAAGGGGAGAATTCATCAAAACTGGAGCAGACAAAATCTGGAGTAGCTGTGCATGGCAACCAATCAGATTCTATCTTAAGTTTGTTCAGTTAAGGTTTAAAAATGAAAGATGGAAGCTGGTTGGTTGCCATAGACAGCTGCTCTAGATTTTGTCTGCTCCAGGTTTGATAAATTCCCCTCAAAGTATGTAGGCAAATGACTCATCCCTGCCACGTCCCCAATTAAGCAGACAACTATGTTCCATCTAGTGGAGGGAATGCATTTGCCCAAAGTATGACTGGGCGAAAGTTTTATAACTCAAGCCCTTGATGTGGTATAGCACTTGTGGTAGTTAAGTAAAACATCAGAGGGATTTGGTTTCAAAATGGGGACAGTCCCTCCAAATGAGGGACAGTTAGGAGCCCATACTATACTATACTATACCTTACTATACTATACTACATTGTACTATACTATACTACATTGTACTATACTATACCTTACTATACTCTACTTACTATACTATGCTATAGTGTGCTATGCTATACTATAGTATCAGGTTCAACTCTACAACTTCCTTGGCAGCCTACCTGCTCATTGGAGCGGTGTGATGATGCTGATTCATAATCCAGTGGGCAGGCTGAGGGTGGGGAGGTGACACAGGAAGCTAAAAAACTAAGCCAGAAAAGAGTGGTCACCTGCATGAATATAGAATGTGTCAGACTGGAAATCACAGAATTAGAGTTACAGAATGGCCATGAAAACATTTTACATATCATTCACTTCATTTCTTATTCATCTGTCAGCATGCTGTGCTCTTGGAATTGTTAAAGGATCTGAGAAAAAAACCTTTGCCTAATATACTTTCATTCTCTTTCACAGGTTATATTAGATCAATTCAACCCAAGCTTAAAGAACTTTGTGACGACGGGCAAACATTATGAAAAAGCACTTTCAGGTAATTTGGTAAATCTCCAGTGTGTAGGAAAATCAAGGCATGTCTATATTTCTGTACTACTACAGCCCTTTGATCTAGAAATTTGGTAATTTACAAGTTTGAAACTGCATGGCACTGTACCTGCTGTTATTTATTTTCCACAATATTTCACTTTACATTAAGGGTGTATTTATAAAACATTCACTGAGGGTAACAGCTTTGGGAACGTCTACGTTTTAGATTTGCAGCGCATTATGGCCACTAAATGGATCCAAGGAGAATAGGAAATTCTCCTAAAGATGACCATACGCTATGTAAATCTTGGCCAGTTCTTGATATACTGTGGCTGAAATTCGCATAGCGGGTACTGCTGTCGGCCCCTTTTGGCCAGCATTCCTCAATTAGCTGTTCGAAGGAGCTGTATTTTTTTTTAATATATTCCCTCTGTTTCTGGGGTCTCAACATACCACTTTTCTCACAGTAAGACTCACATTGCCACCTTTGCATCCTCTTCTTAGAGTTATATACATGTTATTTACTCTAATAAAATCTTTTTAATTTATTAAACTCTTTTTTGCTCTTTCCTTTAGCACCCATTCCATTTTAGAGGGCGGTACCTCATTTCCAATTCTTACTAACTCTATTGACCATTGTAATCCCTTTACTTTTGTCTCTGTTTGCATTCCTCTATCAAATCTCTCTTTTATTATGGTCAGAACTAAAAAATATATATATATTTTTTTTTTTTGAGAGATTTGTTTAATACACTTAGATCACAGTATTTTGTGGACACTTTGATATATTAGGAGAGGAGAACTATGGGGTTAGGGCTTTTCCCCATAGTTCTCCTTAGTGTAACACAAACTAGCGTCCTCCCATCACCCTAAGCTCAATAAACCGCGAGCTACAGCTCGCGGTATACTGAGACGCCGCAGCTGAAGCGGATCCCGACAATTATGTCTGGATCCGCCCAGGTGCGTGAGTGACAGCTGGCTCTGGCTATCTAGAGGCAGAGCGAGCTGTACCTGCCCCCTCCCTGTCCGTTCCGCCAGTCAGCGCTGTAGGATCAAAGCAGGGAGGGGGGAATCCAGCCACTCCCCTGTCACGGCACGATCGAGAAGTGAGCGAACGCCGGTATGTGTTCGCTCACTTCCCGATCTACTGAGCTGACCTGTTACATACATAGTATTTGGGGTTGAATAAAGACATATGTCTATCAAGTCCAACCCATATAGGTCCACGCATCATCTTATTCTTAGGGATACTGGTATCCCTGGATATTACGGTCCCTCAAGAAATTGTCCAAACGTTTCTAGAACAAATCTACACTCTTGGCTGAAATCACTGCCGATGGCAGTGAGTTCCAGACCTTAACCGCTCTTACTGTAAAGAACCCTCTTCGCCCTCAAATACGACTTGCTTTTGACATCTATTTGAGACGCTTCTGAGATCATTTAGAATTCATTGCAGGTGCAGTTGACCTGCTTCAAGCTGCTAGTGTGTTTCTATAAACTATTTGCGTCTTTTCCGCACCCATTAGGTATAAATTAACAACCAAAATTTTAATTTAGCGTCTTTTCACATTTAAGTGTTGGCTGCTAAATTAAAATTTTGGTTGTTAATTAAAATAGATGTCAAAAGCAAGTTGTATTTATTTGCCCATCAAAGTCCCTCCCTAGACTACACTTTGAAGTGAAAGTTCCCCAAAAACTAATGAATCCCCAGCAGTGAGATTCTGTCTTCTTTAAAGAACTGACCTCCAGTTCTGTTCCCATTATGAGATAGCTGATCAGTAATATTTTCTAACTCACACTGAATTCTACTTTGTAATACATGGAGAAGTGGACAGCACTACTATAAGGCTAAATAAACATAACAAGGACTACCTATTTCAAGCACTCAAGTTTAGATAGATGTAATTATTATAGCACAGCAAGATGAAAAATATAGCTGTTGTCGGCATGTCTCCTACATTTGATTATCAGTGCATTTCACAACATGGAAAATTGGACATGGTATAGATATTATCTGGTGTTTTATTACTGGGAAATTTCTTGAAGAGGTGTATGTTATGGGAAATAACTAACAAATCGCTTACACGTGGCAGCTATATGTGAATTCCATTGCTAGCCATTCAAGTATTGGAAACTAAAAGAATGACAAACTATTTGGCAAAAGATAATTTGGTATTGTCCAAATAATTTTAGAAACTTTGGAAGTGTATGAAGAAAAATATTAAAAATGGAATTCCAGTGTGCTTGGGGAAAGACTGAGTTTTGATTTATCAAGCTGAGGTTAAAAGTCACATACCGAATAAATGCAGTTTTGTTCTTAAAATGTGTTATATCTAAACTGTTAGAAATTCCAGGCTTGAACCACATAGTAATATACATCTATCTCCAGTTTCATTGCCAGGTGCCTGGTCTGCAGTGGGAGCTGCACCAGGGGTAGCAAATACTACTGGACTCATGAGCTAGCTCTTACTCAGTAATGCTTATGTATTCCCAGTCATTGATCCAAGGGCAGCATTTGTGTAGCTGTTGTGTTTTTAGTTACATGGTTGTAAGTTTGTTAGGGGCCTGTGCCAATAGGATTTTGTTTGCATCAGGCAGGTTTTGCAGGCCCATACAAGCCTATAGAAATACAAAACCTGCTTGATGAAGGTCAAATGCAGGTCATAAGGAATTCAAATACAGGTCAAATGCACCTGGTAGTAAAATCTATCACCTTTGACCTGATGACCTTAGAAGCATCTCAAACTGATGTCAAACTGATGCCATTGACACAAGCCCAAAATCCGTTGACAGAGGCTTTTATAAAGTGTAAAGAATTTCTATTTATCATATGGTTATGGTTATTACTAACATCAAAGATATGTTTCAAGTTGTGGTACACATTTTGCTGGCCATACATTGGAAGCTTTTTCTTGTTGAGCTCTGTGGCCTTCCCTGCTAGTTATTGTAATCTGACAGCCAGAGCCCATAGCTGTCAGAATACCCAAACAGTGGCTGCACCTAATTGCCTGCAGTTAGTGTTCAGCCAACAATTTTTGGCTCAGCTCCCTCTGCAAAAGACAATTGATAATTGATTTTTGTTAAATGGAGGGATAGGGCCACCCACAGCCTAAAATGTTGGCCTAGTTAACAGACTGCTGACTTGGCTGAAATTCGAGCAGTGAAAAAATCTTAACTGCTGCAGATGTAAAGTACAAGTGCCTAAAGGAGGCTTGTATTAGCCTCTCAAATCTTCCTATCACAGCCATACTCTAGGCCATTCTGAAGGCAAAGCTCTGACACTTCCGTGTAGTGTCATAGGTTACTGCTAAACTGTGCCCCCTCAAACTTCTATTGGCCTATCCGTATGGTCAGCAGCTTACCTGGTCAATAGAAATGTGCAAGATGCAAGGACCATGAAGGGCAAAGCAAAAGTTTCACCTAACTCCCCCTCCCTTCTCCAGCAGCAGACTGTTCCCTTCTTTGTGTATCTTTGTTGCTCTGTTTGGCTACCAGGAAAAAAGAGAAGCATCCAGTACTTCTTGTTATAGGGAGCATGTGACACACTACATTAGTATGGTAACTGTAGGGATGAGCTCAGGTTTGGACCGAACCTGGTCCAGACCTGAATTCCTCAGTATACATAGGAAGCACCACAGTAACACAGAAGGAAGTTTTTTCTATGCCACCCAATCAACTGGGAGCAGGGAGTTACAGACCCACATTTTGACATAAGCATAGGGGCGGGATGCAGTGATGTAATTGACCTTAAATGGCTACATGCTTATATTTGGTAAATTAAATTTACCTAATATGGCAATGTGGTCTTGTAGACCCCATTCACACTGAGCTACATCCAAAAAAGCGATGTTTTTTTTTCAGCAGGATTTTGAGCTGATCGACATTGAGCTACAGTGCACATTTTGTCACGCTGCGTAGCGCGACTTTTCACAGGGACGTAGCTGCTACATTGGGCTGTGACCAATCAAAAACGGTCTTGATGTGACATCATTCCTTCCTTCTTATATGCCTGTGCAAAAGTGACACTTCTGTAGCGCGACAATGAGCTACACCATTCAAGTCTATTGGGCCAAATCGCACAAAATCCGCTGAAAAATAGGTCATGTTCGAGCTACAGGCGACATTGAGCTGAGATGTGAACAGCTCCATTGAAATGCATTGGACAAGCTACATTGACCGACATTGAGCTGATATTTGAGCGATTTTGGAGCTGAAACCACCCTACAAATCGCTCAGTGTGAATGGGGTCGTAAGGTAAATGTCAACAGTGGGGAATGCCCAGCTTGCAGCTGATTTGGTGGAAGTGCCAATGGCACTTCCTTGTTCGGAGGGGCTCAGGTTTGGACTGAACCTGAGCTCATCCCTAGTCATGGTCACAGATGTTTACTGCAGCTATCCTAATCTATGATTTCTCACTTTTAAAAATAAGGGGATACATTCTAGAACATAAGTCCAGAAAAAGTAAATTCATAATTTACTGTATAAATAACTAGCGACCTGAAACAAGAATGTGGCCAGTGAAGCCTGATCTCTTGCTTGGAATACTTTCTCCAGGTTCGTGACTCCCTAGTTCAAGGACCCAGAAGAATAAAGGAGGAACGTGATGATAGCCACGGAGCCATCATCTCCCATAAAAAAGGTCAGCGGTGGTTTTACTGCCCTCTGAAAAAGTAATCTTCAGTGGACAGCTGGTTTACAGGTGCGTGGGAGGCAATACTGCCACCCCTACAATGCCTGTTTTTCTTTTCTTTTTCTCTTTTTCCCAGTGGGGATTTTGCATTTTAATACTGTGCCACAAATGTGTGCCAAGTATTGCAAAGTAGTTGCGGTGTGGTCCCATTGACTTCATTGGTTGCATTTGGCAAGTGACAATACCTGCCAAACGCAGCATGATGTAAAAATTTGCCATTGTGGCCACCATGTTAGCTTTTGGGTGAGTGGTAAAAATGCACAACAACCACCTATGTTTACTGCTCCTTAGCTGCCCGTGTGAATGAGACCTCAATTAGTAGAAATGCGAATTTAACCTTATAGCAAGTTTGTGCAGTAATACATAAATAGATATGGGTCACGGTTGTAGATGTTAGTGAGCAGCAGGCTGCATGTGTGCATATATGAATATGTAGTAAAAGTCACAATTTGGGGTTGGTAACTCCAGAGGTGACAATCAGATATGTATCTTTAATGTGAATCTCTTGGCTTATGATAATAGTTTGTCATAGTTCGACAAAGATACCGTAGTAGACAGTCATCACACATGTAGAGTAACAGGACAGCACAAGAATGTGAATGCTGTCAGAGGTTTCTGTTGTGCAATTGTCAGCTTCCTGTAAACCTGTTCAGATCTGTCTTTACTACCCCTTGGGGGAGATAGTAAAGCTGTTTCAGGTTTTGGTATGTTTTTGTAAGAACAAATAATGTAAAAAGTCTTTAAAAATGTATAGGTTGCCAATAGGAACCAGAAATATTCCTTATTTCAAAATGATGCTTGGAATTTGATGGGTTTCCTACAGCTAACACACAATTCTTTTTTTCATGCACCTTTTCAGGATTTACTCCTTTTTAAAAGACTTGATACAGCATGATTTCCAGCTCACAGAATAACGTGTGAAATATTTGTAGGCTTGTTTAACCCTTTTGCTGCCGCTGCCTTAACTATTGCAGCGGTGGCAGTAGTGGCATGTTAACGAACTCCCAACGGCTATAGCAGGCAAGAGTTAAAATTTCTTCAGTCAGCAGATATTTTTGCACAAAAGTGATCTGGGCAGCTGTAAAGCTTCCTGATCACTTCTATGCACTGCTAATGCCCCCCTTCCCTGCCATACCTCTCCACTATGTGTCATGTGCTTACTTGTCCCATCTGGGTGCCAAGATGATAACCAATCTGAAGAATGTTCGCTGACCTCTCCTGGATAGTATGTACTCAGAAGCATTAGCTCTGAGTACTTCCTGGTTAAGAGATGTCTAAACCAAGCCTGTGCTCAGTCTGCTTCAGCAATGTGCAGGGGTGACATTAGGCTTAAAATACACCTGACGTCTCCATAAAAACAACCTGTCACCTGCACTATGCAATCAGATAGGAGGCTGTCTGTGAAAGCATTATTAAAAGTAACGTCTAAAAGTAAAAAAAATGTACAATTTAAACTTTAAGAAAATAAATGAAAAAGAGCCCTGTCCCTGTGCATATATGAAAGGAAGGCTGGACACACGGGATAATTGTGCGTCATTCAAAGGACCCGAATCATAATTATGCTTGATGCATTGCTTTGAGATAAGTTTAATAAATTTATTTTGTCCTGTATTAAGAAGGGGATGTATTGCAGGGACAAGTCTATAATTGTGCCTCTATATAGATCGTTGATCTGTTCATATATTATATGAATAAATATATGTTTTATTTGACAGTTATGTGTTATTGGCATTCCTCTCATTATGACACCTTAAAAGCCCCACTAATTACTGTTTGTTTGATATAGGAAAGCAAAGACACATGTAGGGCTCACACACATATGTAAACAACGATTGGGCCACACATATTAGGTTTCCTGGTGCACGCTGGAGTGAGAGAGATCAGTCTAGGGCCATTTAAGGTTAACTCTGAATTAATATGCTACAAAGGCTTTTAAAGCATCATCTATGTACAATTTTGGGTATTGTAGTTTGTCTCCATTTCGAGGGTGCATTCAAGCTTGAGGCTTTGCATATTTGATATTTATTTATTTAATACAAACTCATCTTTTACATTTTACAAAAAAAATGGGGATTATATTATGTTTTTAGTGTATTTCTTTTTTACAGAACATATAGATTTTAGATATAAATATTTGCACACATATTCAACATAAAAAATTGCAAATACCAACAAAATCTCTTCTACAGGGTCTCTGCTTTTAGAAAATCTATAACCTTTTGACGGTTTCAATGATGCTTTAGGCAAAAAAATTGGCATTTACACATATGTAGATAATCTATGTGAATGTAAATAATCTTTTAAAGTGATATTAAACACTTTTTTTTTCTATTTCAACAGAGGAGATCCGCAGTTACTTAATACGTTTTTTTGTTTTTTTTTTAATACTGCACCATTTTATTTATTTTCTTCAGGTCATATATTGCAGCCATCCCTTCTTGTTTACAGGTGTCTCCTTTGCCTAGCAGGTTGCAAAGGAGACACCTATGCCTACTCGCTCCCAGCCAGGAACTGTGCCGAGCTGTGTGCGTCCACTAAATCACACAGCTCTCAACAAGCCACACCCCTTTTCCTGCCTCCTCACAGTAATTTAAAAGGCAGATACATATATAGAGATACATAGAAAGAGATACATACATAGAGCTTATTGCTGCCCTGTCCTCAGTGGCCTCGGGATCCCCCCTCTCAACCCGGAATTTTGAGGAAGCATCGCAGGCCATGTCAGAGCTGGCAGCAGTGAACATGGACCATAGATAAGTGTTGGGGGGGGGAGGAAAGATTGCGGGCTGTTTTTAAACAAATAGCCTTTAGCACTACTCTAAATATGTGTTGATATTGAAGTTAATAGCCTATAATTGTATACAGATATTTGCTAATTACATTACAAGCCGCACAGAGAATGACCTTCTTCCTGCATCTCCCCTTCTCCATGTCTATCAGTGAACTTAGACTGAATCCAGTTCACTCTCTATGAGAATAATCACAGCACTTCTGCAGCTGGTGACTGCAGTGCCTGATATACAGATTACCACTAGAGGAAGAATTTTCAAATTTGTAAAACAAATGCATTCATAGAAATATGGAGTTAGCCAGCTAGCAGGCAAAAAATAGGAGAAGAGAGTGGAGAGATGAGCTAATCAGTGAGCTGCTTCTCCTTTTACTGTCCAGTCACAGGCTGGGTGAGGGACAAGGCCTGTGCTATTGATTTACAGCAGATTTTGCAGCAGATGACCTAAACAGTTTCAGTCAGCTTGAGTAGCGGCCTGTAATTCCCCTCCATTACCAGGCCATTTTTCAGTTTGCTTTGTGATTTATTTGGTAATTACGCAGCCATGCAGCAGTGTACCAAATTAATTTTAGATACATTTTTTGGTAGATAAAGCTTTCTTTTAGTTGTATTTATTAACAGCTCTGTTTTATTTTTTACAATACAAAGGCAAAAAGACCGAAAACGTTGGAAAAAAAATTCCCTACTTTTTGTTATAAAACATATAAAATAAGAATGCCAGGACAGTGTAAAATCACCCCTCTTTGGAAAGCTAGGCCAAAGTGCTCATGGAATCTCTTGGCATCTTTTGAGTGTTCATTTGTAAAACAAAAATGGTGTACATATAAATAAAAATCAGTTTAAATATTTTTAAATAAAAAATTGGCCTCAATACCATTGTAGTTCACCTTTAACACTCTTGTGAAGATGTATTATAATATAGCTACCCTGTAAATGGTCCTAGAAAACCCTGATGCACAGCACCGTATTACTGTATGAATCATATCAGTTATCTTAGTTGGTTATCTGTGGAGAGAAAACAATTATGACTAGATATATGATACATGTACTCACATGAAGGTGTGGGTTACTGCCATGTGGCTTGCAGCTGATGAATAATGCTTTGATGTCTAATTCTGCAATCAGTCACTGGTGCTTTTTTAATTTTTTTTATTTTACTTGTTCCTATGTTACTTTTTTCTTGCTAAAATACAAAAAGAGCATATAAACTAACAATGATAGAGTGAAAGTTGATTATTGGCCTAGGTGAAACACAAACATTCACAGGGTTATTCACAAAAGAGCGAAGAGTTTGGAGAAGGCAGAAGAAGTGAACAATCTAGGACAACATAGCTGAACTGGAAAGTGAGCTGAATTGGAGAATTTCTCCAAATCAGCTATTTTGTCCTAGATTGTTCACTTCTCCTGCCTTCTCCAAACTCTTCACTCTTTAGTGAATAACCCTGGTATTATATAGTATCACCTTATAACAAATGCATATGTTTTATTTTCAAAAACCTAATCTAAATACCTATTTATTTCCCTTTTATCCACAGTCATGTGAGTCCATCTCATTTGAAGTTGAACATCCTGGGTTCAGTGAGAGGCTTGCAGTTACTAAATGGGCATTAAATAAATGTTAAGGTATCACTAAACCCAAAACAGAAATTTAATATGTTGCAGCTTACCAGTCCTTGATGAGGTGACTGCATTCGTTTTAATTTTTCAAATATTTTTCGCTTTTTTCAACTGGTAATCCTGATGATAACACATGTCTTGTCCCTAGGTGGCTACACTCCACTGTATCTATGGAAGAGAGTCATGGTTGTCACCTAGGCTGGACTTCAATCATGCCTCATCCCCGTTTCATGGCAAAATTAGTAGTGTACACATACAAAATAAGATGGTTTATTGCTTCAAGCCTAGCTCATATAAAGTGACCAGGACACTGCATTTCTGATAAGATCATCAGGTTTTTTTTTACTTGTTAAGAATGAAATTAATGTAGCTATCACATCCAAGTATTGGTAAGCAATATATTATTTTCTTGTTCTTAGGTTTAGTAATACTTTAAATACAGGGTGCATATATGAAACTGGTTTCACAGCACAGTATGTTTTCCAGAGACAGAGCACAGCAAAAGCTGTTTGTGGTCCCCTCTGAACCGCACAAGGTGGTGGTGGGGGTGGGGCGGTGTATGCCTGTAAATAGCTGCTAAGAATAGATAGATAAAAGTGTAAAAAATTAACATAAAACCCCCGGCTGGATGGAAAAGTAAATATCAATTATATTTATAAGCAGTATCTCATATTTACATGACAAAAAATGTAACTAATTAAAATTAAATTAAATTTATGTTTTAGTCTTGAACACAATAAAACAGAAAGAAAAAAGTTCCTTCCCCGTTAAAGCAGAACTATATGATACCTTATCTTTGGGAAGCAACCACAGTCTCATTAGAAAAGTATGTCCTCTGCCCGCATGCTGCAGGGAAGAACCTTTGCTCACTGTGTGGAAGCAGTGGTCTTTCTGCAGATATTTGACACACCCTTGTTGATTTAGAGCTAGAGCTCTCCAATCAGCAGGGAGCATGAACTATGCGGTTCTGCAGAGCTATAGGTCTCAGGGCTTGTTCAAGCCATAAACAGTGCTTTCCAGAGTGGTCAGCTACTGGAATGCACTATATCGCATCCTGGCTGGCTTCTTGCGTCCAGGGGCGAGAGTAAGTGTGGTGGTGACGTCAATGGCACCGCAGTCACGCCCCTCGCCCGCAGTGCAATCGCCAATGCACTGCCACGGTGCTTTGGGGATTGCACTGCGGGCCTCCCGCTCCTAAATGCAGGAAGCCAGCGGGAATGCAATACACACTCTACAAAACATGTCTGTACACTGTATTGCATTCCAGCTGGCTTCCTGCATTTAGGAGCGGGAGGCCCGCAGTGCAATCGCCAATGCACTGCCACAGTGCATTGGCTGACCGCTCTGGAACGCACTGTTTATGGTGTGAACAAGCCCTGACTCAGCAGGAGGTGTGTCAGAACTCCGCAGAGAGACCACTGCTTCCGCACAGAAAGCAAGGATCCTTCTCTATAGCATGCTGGCAGAGGACAGGCTTTTCTGCTTGTGCTGTGGCTACTTCTATAAATAGTCTGAGCACAGATGCACGTCAAATTAGATTAAATTTATTTTTTATTGTAGGAATTTTAAAAAGTGACCTGTACATTGGCATGAGAACCATGGCTAATACACATCCATGTTTTTGGTGAAGTTATTAGTGAACAAATAATATTAATTGCTATTTTAGGGCCTTGTTATAAATAAAGTCAGTGCTTCAGAGACAGAAATGCTGATTTGCTATTCTAAAGAAGGCTCAGAATCGTCACTGTAAGAAGGTGTTGTAGTTTTTTCATTCTATGCTTTACTACACTGGCATGCATAAGCCATCTACTTGTAGTCAGGTCAGCTACTTTTTTATTGCTGTAGTCCTGCTGTGCTAACACTGTGCCAACTATTGATTCCCTTGCCATAATGAAGCGTAAGGGTACACAAAAATGAAACATTGTCATTATTTATGGCATATCAATATGGTGCTTTGGATTACCATGGCACATTCTTGTTTGTCTTTTAGCATTAAAGTGACACTAAACTCAGAAGGTAAATCTTAAAAACGCATTCAAGTCCCTAACTATTAACCCAAATGAGTTTAGTGTCACTTTAAAGCTAGTGGTTTATAGAATACAAGTATGAGTGTGGTCTACAAAAAGGGGTTACAACATAACACTTGCCTAAATAGATGTTATTTCACTGCAGGGTTGGAAAGGGATCTCAAGACAGAATACAAATCACCAAGAAAATCACATAATATCAGCTCTTAATGTTTCTTATTCATTTTTGAGCACCCTGAATATGGCTGTAACATTAAACATGGTTAGAAAGGTACATTTAGTCTTTAACATATAACCAGATGTCTTTTGGACTTTCAAAACAGTTTGAAATATTAAGAATAAAAAATGGTGCTGAAAGAGTTTACCATGCACATCATGATTTCAAAGGTGAGATAGGTGTGATTTTGACCCAAGTGTTTATCTACTAAACATCATTTATGTATTCAAAAGAGTTTTCATAGACAAATATTTCAAGAAACGTATAATCTGAAAAAATATGGCCTTTTTAATGATCTTTCATTAGACGTTTTCCATCAGACAAAGGGACCAAAAAAATGTTGCCCCATGCCTTGTGTATTATCTCTCTGGTTGATACAATCCTACCAACACAGACAGTACTTCCTTTAGACGTTCTGAAACTTTTTTTGTAATTGAATACATGTAGCATATGGTATAGTTAAAAGTTTTTATTTGCTACATCTTGCAAATTTGTAAACATTGTGACCTGAAAAATAATTTTTTTTAAGCTGCTTCCTTATGGCTGTTTGTAGTTTGAAATTAAACTGCATCTTTGGTTATATTTTCATATAGTAGTCCAGCTTACATCTCCGGACTGCCTTATTAAGTCTTCTTGACAAGTTCTCCTTCAAACAGAAACATTAATGTCGACACACACCTTAAACCTAAGAGTGCCCCAGAAACACAGATAGTTCTTTTAGATACTGTGATAGTTTAGGTCAGTAGTTTTGACCCTTTAGAAAACCATTATTGGATGGTTAGAAAACCATCATATGCTTAGAGCAATGCCTGTGTAAAATGTAATTGAAATACAGTTGCCAAACTAATAAAGTTTAATGTTCTTTGTCTTGCAGGTGTTACAGTAGCAGCAAAGGGCTACTTTGATGCCCTTGTGAAACTTGGCGAACTTGCAAGCATCAGCCAAGGATCTAAAGAGCTTGGTAAGTTTTATGTATTTATTAATTCATTCCTATATCCAATTCCCTCCCCCCATTCTTGCACTTGGCTCCTTCATGCATTGAGTGTTTAGTGTCTAAGACCCTTCAAGATCAGGGATTCATGGCAAAGCTGATTAAACAGGAAGCTCTGCTTTCCTGCAGAGAGCCAGAAATTCCTGTTAACTCTATCCTTTCTCATACAATTGCTTAGATGTGAAATATGGTGTGGCTCCTTCAAAATGAATGTAAAATTAACTAATCCTCAGTTTCTGCTCTGTTCCTTCCTTGACATCGCTGCCAGCTCCCTGCTTTTCTGGAATTAAATTGCATTCCCTATCTTGCTGTCCTGGCAACGTGTTCAGTTCTTGCTAACACTGACAAAATGGATGTGTGAGGTGCGCAGCTAGTCAGTGCCTGGCTCTCCCATGGCCTCCCTCTTCATGCCAGGGTTACTTGTCTCCATTTACACCTTTTGTTGCCCAAGTGACCTTCAAAGTTATGCAAAACGATTCGCTTTAAGTCAATGGCTGTTACACATTCCGGGAAACTGCTTTCTATGTCAGGAAAGGCATGAACTCAATTCATAAGGGTTCAGATCCATTCATTTTATTGCCATTTCTAGGAGTAAAGGAAGTTATACTATACAGGCTCCTTAATGTAGTATGTGTCTATTTACTATTCTCCTAAGTCATTGGAATGCATATTTCTTGATGAATAGGAATTAATGGTAGCTGAGTAGCTTTGTATCTTAAAGGGGAAAAAAACAAATCTAAAGCTTTTTTGATAAACCTGGGACACTTTTCATTGTCTTGGTAATATGAGATTCTAGTTATTTGCACAATCCTTTTTCCATTTCTTACGGTGTAGTTTTTGTCATGTAATCTTGCCTCTGCCTTATAAGAGATTCCTAAACCTTAGATTGTCCCACAAAGAGATTTATACGTGTGCCACTCAACTAATATAGCAGAGAACTGGCGGACGGGTCTTTAATAATGGTACATGCAACTCACTTGCATTTGGGAAATAGTTATCTTCATCTGTTAACTTTGTTAATCTGCAACTTTACTGTTTTAGTTTTTTAAGGGACATTGAACCACTAGGAGTACAAGCTTTATTTGCATTACTTTTTTTAAAGTGAACCTGTGCTCAGACTATGAACAATAACAAAACAGTGCATGCATTTTAAGACAAGCCCTAATTCACCTCTGCAGCTGTGGGCATAGAGAGTTAATTTTCAAAGTTCACAACAGGGACATAGAGATCTCACATACTTTCTATTGCAGCAGAATCTTGGCAGCCTGCCAGCCTTGTATTGTAAACACACATCAGCTGTTTCTAACCTGTCAGAAACCGACTGAAACCCAGCGGGATCAGACGGGACACAGACCCCTGTAGCCAGTGCCCAGTTGTGAGGAGAGCTCCAAACCTTCTGCTGCGAGAGGTGCGTTGCAGTGCCATTCATTTCAATGGCACCCCAAAGGCGCCTCCCACCTGCAGTGCGATTGCTCGCACTGGAACATGTGGTGCCGCAATACAGTGCATGTCATTGCAGTGCGATTTCAAAATTGGCAAGTGGACTTCCTCAGTCATCAATGTATGGACTCAGTAGACCTTTGTCTCAGGTGGGGGACAGTGGACATGGACCTCCTGGCATCCGGGTTCAACAACAAAGTGAACAAGTTTGTCACCAGGCCTTCTAGCATCAGGCTTCAGTTTCCAAAATCTGTAAGTCTGCCGCCTTGCTCTCTGAATGCTTTTTCCAAGTTTTACAAGGGGAATATTCATGTCTCAGCAGATGCTAGCTCCAGCCACAAAGTTCTTCAGGCAGCCCTCTGAATTGCGAGCCCTTTCAGTTATAGTTTCTTGTTTAAATTTGTTTTTTATCAAACTAGCTGTGGTTTGCTTTCTTGCGTACCCCTCTGATGGACTGCTTTTGGACTTCCAATCTGTGGAAGAAATAACTCCCTTTATCTTTAACGTAAGATAAACAAAGCAGGATTTATGTCTTACCTGTAAAATCTATTTGCTGGAATACATAACAGGGCACAGGAACCTCCCCTCTGTTTTCTGTGATCCATTCTTGTACTCTTTGCTGTACGACCGGCTGGTAGTGGGAGGTGTCATACAGGTTTGTCCTGCACCTTTGATTTACCAGTGTCCAACCCCTTGAAGGTAGCTGCATAACCCATCTATTCCAGAATTAACTCTCTGTGTCCTACTACAAATAAACAAAACCCTTACTTACCACCATCAGAGCGACAGCTGACTTAGGAGCCCAGTCACTTAAAGGGGACGTGCTCCATCCCCTCCTGGTGGGCATACCACCTAAAGGAGGTCTTCAGGGACAGGGCTCCACCACAATGGACTATGACCCTGGACATGTAAGGCACCCTGTAGCAATTCACACACTTCAAAAGGTGCCAAGGAGAGTGTTTTAATCAGAATCCAATGCCCTAAGCATATTACAGGCAAACTGTACATCTTCCTTTCAGCGGGGTCCAGGCACAGTCTGCTAAGGCTATGCTGAGAAGAAAGCTGATCTGGATAGCTGCTGTTAGGTGCCTCAATTTTGTGAGCAGCTTTGGGAAACTTGCTAGAAAAGTCTTCAACAGGAAAATGAGAAAAAGGATGTACTTCCCAGAGCAGAGGGAAGGTGTGCATCATCTGAGGACACTAACACAAATCTCAGGCAGGCTGGGAATGGGACGGGTTATACAAGGCTGCCCTACAGCATACCCAACTGCTTATGAATTATAAACCCAACAAATTCCTGGTATCTCTAGTGTCTCAGCAATTGTTTTAGCTGAAATTTGTCGATCTGCCAAAATCATGTCATTAACATGATCAACAATTTCAGGAATTTACACTGTTGAAGGCCTCCAAGATCTTGCTTCAGTTTCAAAGTCCCACCGCTAAAAGTTAGTAAACCATTTCTTCACAGTTGAGTGTGATGGGCACTTGTCACTCAATGTTTGTATGATACACTTATGGATCTCCTTTAGAATTTTCTTCTGCAGAAAACACATACTTCATGTTGTCCCAGAATTCAACACTCGAAAAACCGGTATCAGTGCATCCATAGTGATTTCCTTCATTCTCACCTGGGGGAAAATGATGTCAGCCTTGCTTCAAAAGTTATCTAGGATATGTATGTCAGATATCCCAGGAGGCATTGGCTTCCACCCAGCGGCTAGAGGGGGAAAAGACCCAGTAGGACATTATAAGGGGGCCGGCTGCAAGAACCAGAAGGGACAGCTGACTCAAACAATTGTCAGAGAAGGTAGGGCTGCAGGACCTGACTTGAAGCAGTGGAATGGAGGACTACAGCAGGTCATCGCTGAATTCTCTGGGTGGGCAGATATGTTAATTGAGAATAACTTAATGAAACAGGTAAGTGGGGGTTAAAGGCAAATGGAGGAGTTGTAAAAATAGTCAACAAGGAACATGCTAGATTTACTTTGCACACAATTTTATGGCAGATACATATATATCAAATACATTTTTTCGGGGTAACATACACACTAAGCTCTCTATAACTCCACCTCACAACCACAATGTGTGCACCATACTGTGATTAATGCAGTCTGTCATCTATGCAGACACCAACCTCCATGACTGAGTATTCCAGCTATGCAGCTGCGTGATTAACAATGTGCTAGTTCTCTAGAACTAAAAGATAATCTGAGTCACGTTGCCCTTCAAGAATGTCATAATTAGGGTAAAAACAGTTGGAAACAATATTCATCTTGTAGCTTGTAAGGGTAAACTTTTTAAGTTGGTGCAAACCTAGCTACATAACCAAAAGAATTCTTGGCTAACATAAATACCTCAGTTTAACTCATATTCATAGTTATTAAGCTTTTTCTGAGTAGAGAAACATATAGTGTTTGTCCAGCCAAAACATTTAGTTTTAGTTTTTGATAGAATGGTGAATAATTAGAACCCTTGTCCAGTTTCTACTGCTATCTGCGCTCCGTGAGAGATTTCCCTCAATTTTCCCCCCAAAATCTGAGGTGCTTAGTTACTTAAAGGTCAGCCTTCAGCTCCAAGGCCACCCTCTCCCTCTTTCCACATCCCACTATTAGTCATTGCTTCCAATCAGCAGCCGTACTAGCAGTGGGGTGTGAAGAAATAGTGTCAAAGCTTGACTTTGTAGCTAAAATCAATATTTTTATAATTAAGTTCCCTTATTGTTAGGTCTCTGGGTGTTCTCTGGAAGTAAACTTCAGCAGAAAGCTACAAAGCTGGCTAGGGCGCTCCACTAGTCCCCCTCCCCCCTCCAGTGGTCTAAGGATCCTTGAGTCATCACATTAAATGCACTGTGTATTGGATGTGAGGATGCTGAGGCACATACCATTTGCTGCTTCCTCCAGCAAGTGACCAATACTGCCAAAATCAAGAGATCTTTTGTAAAACTACTTGTTAGCCTTAAATGCTCTCATAATTTAAAGGTAGTAAATAATATAGAATTTGTTAAATTTAGGAGTCAGCAGGCAATTTGAAACAAAACCTTGCTTGAGAGAAATGCATAACATAGTTACATAGTATTTGAGGTTGAATAAAGACACATGTCCATCAAGTCCAACCTATTGTGTGTGTGTGTGTGTGTAAAGATCCCCGAGTCATCTCGTTTTTAGGAGTACTTGTACCCCTGTATATTACCGTTTCTCAGGAAATCGTCCAAAAGTTTCTTGAACGATTCCACACTATTAGCTGAAATCACTGCTTGTGGCAACGAGTTCCAGACCCTAACCGCGCATAATGGTAGCTAACCATAACAGTAAGCTACCATTGCTAATGTTGCCTAATAACATGCTTTGGCGTCAATACAGTTCTGTAAGACACACTTGTGATCCCATATCCATGACATAAATGCTTCATGGTACCTTTACATCAGTAGATAGACAGTACATGTTGATTCATAACTGTAGCCTTATAGGCACCCTGCAGACGATGTACACTGCACATTACTGAACTCTCCAAATGACTGCGTGGGTACGCTCTATTACTTCTGTTAGAAGTTCAATTGCCAACCTATCTCTCTGTTCTAATATTGCTGTCTTGTCTGACTTTTACCTGGCCTGATTTCAGCTTTGTCTCTGTTCTTACATCTGCTCTTATTTGGTATCTCGCTCTGGTAGATTGTTCTAATCTGACCTGCCCCCTCCCCCCTTTTCCGTCCTGAGCAACATCTCATAGTCTGTTTTAGTACTGCTGTTTTGTTGGTCTCCAACAACACGACCACTTCAGGGTTTGGTTTCTGGGGATGCTTACCATGCAAGTTCCAGCAATCGGAGGCGCTGGTGAAGATTGGGTGGTTTCAGAGATGGTGTCCGTGGTAAAAACATTTTACTATCTATTTGATGGTCCTGAGAATTGGTCTCTGCATGGATTCCTTGCCCAGGTTAAGAAACTTTGCAGGTTTCTTTAGATTTCCAAGGCAGGTTTGAAAATGATTGGTGGCTGTCAGTTTAATACATCAGGCTTTCTATATGTGGAAGACAGGAAGGATCCGGCAGTTGGTATGTTGGGAAAAAGCCCTTGTGTATTTTATACAGGAAGGCAAAAGAGGCTCCCAGATCAGCAGGTTACTGACAAAAAGAAAGTGGGGTGAACTGGTGCACAACTATATAAACTGCTGAAGCCCTAAGCATGTAGGCTTTGTTTTTGTAAGTGGAGGGGTATCCTTCACCTAATTATAATGGCTCAGAAAGTTAGGTGCTTGCTGTAAAGTTCTTGGTGCTCTGGCTGTGTGATAAGTAATATTTGTCCAGTTTTAGTGACCAGGACGTATTTGTCCATAACCTCCATCAGATCTCCTAATCAGTGGGCAGCTGCTCGGCCATGGACGACTACTGCGCTCTGTGTGCTTCAGCATGCGCTGACCCAGCTGTGTCATTTTATGTGGCCTACAACTTCATGGCTGAGTTGCTGTTGTTCCCAGTTGCTTCCACTTTGTTATAATACCACTAACAGTTGACCGCGGAATATTTCGTAGCAAGAAATTTTACGGATGGACTTATTGCACAGGTGGCAACCTATCACAGTACCACACTTGAATTCACTGAGCTCCTGAGAGCGACCCATTCTTTCATAAATGTTTGTAGAAGCGGTCTTCATGCCTAGGTGCTTGCTTTTATGCACCTGTGGCCACGGAGGTGATTCAAAACACCTGAATCCAATGATTTGGAGGGGCCTCCCAATACTTTTGGCAATATTATTCCTATGGTAAGTGATCTTGTTTAGAGAACAGCAAAGAGCAATTGGTAGAGGTCAGTATTCTATCGCAACTAACCAAAAATAATTTTTATTCAAATCAAGAAAGCCTAAGAAGTATGTAATAGCCAAGAGCAAACTTCAAAAATACATTTTGTATTATAATTATGCGTGTGGCCCCTCGGAACTAAGGTCATCTGTCTGTTGCTTGTGCTGTTTGGCTCAGTTTGTGATTTATGTGGCGTTTATTATTTTTTATGTGATTTATTTCTACAGGTGATACATTATTCCAAATGGCTGAAGTCCATCGACAAATCCAAGTGCAGCTGGAAGAAGTCGTGAGTATTTAATCTCAGTTAAAGAGAAACCCCAACATACATATTACACTGCTGCTTCTGTCACTTCTTTTAACAAACCTTCCATATGCTCTGCTATTGTAGGGCTGCAATTACCATATGCAACTTGCAGAGTAAATAAATGCCTTTGACATATCTTAAACATTAGATGGTCAAAGATTATAGCAAATATGAACACTTTGGAGACAAAGCAATCAAATAGCTGTGAAGATAAAGAGACAGCTGTTGGGTAGGCCATATTCTTAGGAAACTGACAAAAAAGTATACTCTTAGGAAACTGGTATGATCCTCAGAGAAACAAAGGAAGGCATTCTATCATGTGGAAACATATAAAGGGGAAAGCCACAAATAGATCAGAAGTTGCAAAACCAACAAACAAATTATAGTGAGCACTTACCTAAGCTCTATAGTCCATTTAGGAATAATAATAGAAGAACAACGTGTTGCTCACTATCTAAGGGAAGCTGGGTGAGAAGGAAAGCATGAACAATTTATTTTGTTAACAGAGTTGTGGGTTCCTGGGGTTGTAGCATCCTGCCTTCCTCTCTGCAGGCTTATAATGCACCTAGCAGCATTTGATGTGCTACCTTGTTGCCATGCATTTTGACGTGTCTTGCACTGCTGTTTTGAAGGATCCATTGTGTTGCAAACTGCTACAGGCTAGTGTGGGTCCCAGAGCAGGATGGAGTTATTAAATGCATTCTTAGTCTGCAGGGCCAAGTTTGCTGTTTAGATCACAAAATGGGTTGAAGAGGATTACAAATCCTGTGAAAGTACAATGTGAACAAACCCTGATTGACTTATAGTCTTGTGGTAATATGGAACAGATAGCATATCTAAAATACAGGCAAATATATAAAATGAAAATTAAGGAGTACGGGACCAGGCAGTGCTGCCTGAATCACATGATAGGCTAAACAGAATTACAAATGCTTTTACAGGTAAAACAGTTCATATGCTAGAGTTTAGTTTTTTAGTTTCTATAGCAGTAACAACACAATGTAGTTATGGGGTGTTGGTTATGTATTTAGATGAAGCGCTGAGGTCTTGAGGCATGCTGAATTAAGTTTTACTTGCTTAGAAGAACATTGTATACATGTATATGGGAATAAAGCATTGTAAGAGAAAACATAAAGATAATAACTTCCTGTATATATCATAGATAGGTATGCATATAGAAACATTGCACTACAGTACCATCCACTGCTCAAAAGACAAATAGTATATACTTTTGCATCTCCAGCACCCCTTCTCAACGGCATATGAGTTGCTATATGACATTTAGCTTCTCTCAAAGGAAACTATGGTGATTATTTTGGCAATGGCTTCTTAAGTGCATCTGCTTTTTCCGTTCTGCTTGTTGTTTTTTTTCTGTTCCGTTTTGTTCTGGAGTGTATGGTGCGGTGGTCTGGTGTACTATACCGTTTTTTCAGATATGATTCCACTTCCTTACTGATGTATACCCTTACGTTTTCGGTGCGTATAATTCCTGGTTTCCGTTGGAATTTTTGGCTGCACATGGCTACAAACTCTGGAAGTTTTTCTGATGTTTCATTCGTGTGCTTCATCAGATAAGTTGTTGTGTACCTGGAATAATCATCAATGAAACTCAGTAGATATCTGTTCCCGCCTGATGTGGGAGTTTTCATTGGTCCGCACACATCGCTGTGTATGAGCTCCATGGGCTGGGTGGTCTTTCTTTAGGTGGTCTGTGGAATTGGGGTACTTGTGGCCTTTGTTTCCATACAGCATTTGCATGTCATAAGCATGTGGCAGGGCAGTATGGTTATATCTTCTTTAAAGCCTCTCTTTATAATGTATTTTATGGCTCCTGGGTTTTGGTGTCCTAGTCGTCTGTGCCATAGATGGATACATTTGTTGTGTAGATTATTAGTGGCTGTCTTGACTTTTTTCATGCAGTGAACAGTCTGTGTAGGTGTTTATCTAGTTTTCCTTTTGTGACAATTTGCCTACTGTTTTTCGGATTGTACATTCATCACCTCGGAATTGAACTGTGAGACTGTTAATAACAAGGTTTTTCACTGATAGAAGGCTTCCTTCTAGATCTGGAACATACAGTACATTTTTCACGAGGATACTCTGCTTGTCCCCTGATGGTGTTATACAGTTCAAGAGTCTCAGTTCTGCAGTAATACTTTTCCCGTTTGCTAGGAAAACTTTGTCCTTTGCACTGAAATCAATTTCTGTGAAGAAGGTCTCATCACTAGTCTTGTGGCTTGCTGCGCCTGAGTCAATACACCATCCGCATGGTATACTGTTCTGAGTCACTTTAAAGGTAGAGCTCCGTGATGTGCCTGCAGTTTCCTTTGTGGCTGCCTTAGCTCTTTCTTTTGTATGTGTTTCTCACTTTCTCTGCTCAACTTTCCAGATTGAACAGTCCTTTTTCTGGTGACCAGTCTTTTTATAGCAAAAACACACTCTGCTTTCTTTGTTTTGCTGTACGCTTTCATGCACCTTAAAGCGTACATTTACACTCAAAAATCTAATTCTACTAATGCATCCCTCTATGTATGATGATTAATAACAACATAGACATGTCAGGTGTAAAATGCTGTGATTTTGAAATACTTACACTTGCGGAGCATTCACTTCCTGCTTTGAAAGGGCAAAATGACTTCAGTTTGCCAAAACAATGCACACTGGGATTGCCTTCATCAGCAGAGCATTGTTGGGACATCTCGTCTGTAATCTCAGGAGATCTCAGGGAAAGGCATTTTGCTCCCTTGAGATGATGTGCATGGTCACATGTCCTAGTCACATGTCTCGTCACATATGCCAGAAATCCAGGAAGTAGTAGTAGAGCTAGTAAACTGCCCTTAGTAAACATGGCCACTGTCAGAAAACTGGGGAAGAAAAGAGAAATAAAGTATGCAAAGAATACAAAGCCTGCAATGATCTAGAAGTATGTGTTTATAGATTGTCATTACTAAACATTTCTAAAGGTGTGTTTGTTGTTATTTTAAAGATATGGGTAAAGGTCCTCTTTAAGGGCATTCTTGTTTTCTTCATTGTGCATATTTTCTTTCCTTCTGTAATATTCATCGATTAATTTTCCTTTGGTGTAGTCTAGTGTTAGTTCCTGCTCAGGTCTGGTTTCTAGAGGGTAAATAATAGCACTGTACGTAGCTGTTCTCCGATTTCCCACATGGCATTTTTATGTTCACACATTTCCTGGCCTTTTTCTAACCTCATCTTATATAGCTTGCGTAGCAGACATATTTAACTGTTTACGTTAGGTAGGTTTGAACGCTTATTCAGTTCCTGTAATACAATTTCTGTAATGCAGTCCACATACCTTTAGCTGTATTTTATTTTCTGGTTTGGATGAGCTGGTCATCTTCCACTAGCAGACTTATAATTGCTTTTGCTTGCCTGTTCTTCTTGTCCCATTCCTCCATGGTTCCATTACTGGGTCTGTCGGTTCTCAGTACTTGCCACAAGTCATCTTTGCTTCATTTCAAGTTTGAACTTCCATAGCTGGCAGTTGCTTTTGTTTGAGCTTTGCAATGTCAAACTTCATATATGAACTACTTGCCATTTTTCAGTAGCTTGGATGCGGCTCTTGTTGACTTGCAGTATTCTGTTTAGGGCCTGGGCCCATAACCTGCTGGTTATGTGTTTATATAAAGCACTGAGATTTTCAGGAATGCTGAATTACGTTATACTTGCTTAGAAGAACATTGTATACATCTATATAGGAATACAGCATTGTAAGAGAAAACATATAAAGAAAAAAACTTCCTGTATATATCATACATAAGTATGCATATAGTAACATTGCACTACAGCGCCATCTACTGCTCAAAAGACAAATGGTATATGCTGTTGCATTTCCAACATGGGGTAGGTACACTTGGTATATAGAAGACTGCAATCATGTCTTACCGCCTATAGTTCTGACTAAAGGTGGCCATACACTGTACAACCATCGCAAGACCTTAGTCTTGCGATGGTTGTAAAGGGATTAAAAAAACGTACGATCTGCCTATCTTGGACAGGCAGATCGCACTTTCGATCATCGCAAGCCCGCCCCCCTGAGGGGCGGGCTTCCGATGACCGCAATGCTGAACGGGCAGTGTGCGCGTGCGCACACCGGCCCGTTCAGCATTTGTCTTCCGAGCACCGTTCTAACCAGCCGAGAATCGTACGATTCCCGGCTGGTTTTCGAACAAGCTGGTTCGACTGAAGACGTGCGACCGTACAGTAGAAACGGTCGCACGTCTCCGTTCACACTGCTCGATTATCGTACGAAAAACCGATCGCATACGATTATCGTACGATAATCGTGCAGTGTATGGGCACCTTAAGACACTTTTTATCTCTGGATAGCTTAGATCCAATACAACAAAACAAAGACTTTGAAGGACAAGTGCATTTGCAATATGCAACCAAGTTCCCCCACCCTCTCAATCACCCCAGTACATAATACTCACTGCAGATTACCTGATCCGTGGATATTGATGTTAACGCCTATGCCATTTATCTCTTCTAGGAGATGCCATACTACGCATGTAGAACTTTCTACCATAGTCTGTGGTAAAAAAAAGTCAGCCATGTGCAGTATGGTAGCTCTCAGAGGAGACAAGTAACACTCTGCTTGGGCAAAAACATTATTACCCAGGGATCAAATGATCTGAGATCTATGTTTTTATATACTGCATTGATCGGGAGTGTGAAGGGGGATTTAAAGAGGTAATGCACAAAAGTGCAATTGTCCTTTAAGAGAAACCAGCGAGGCTCTGTATTCAGGGTGAAAATACTCCTGCGTTTCATATTGTTTTATATTGATATGCAGGTCGCTTAGATTAGTGTGGCATGTGGTGAGGTAAGCAGAATCTGCTTAGTGCTTTACAATAGAGACTTTTGTTAATGTTCAGTCATCTCAGTGTGAATTACTGTTGACTCAAAGAAAGGGGAACACCAAATGAGTCTGGCTTTTGAATGGAGAATATAACATAGCTGACATATAACATCTTAAATGTCTGTAAAGCAAACCTGTGGATTTTGCAAATCTGATAAACTGTTCTTTCACCTCCGGGTTACAACTCATATAGATTTTCAATAAGCCCAGGGGTGCTCTATTATGAACATTCCAACCACAGCTTGACATGTTGCACTCTGGCCTATCTCGTGCTACCCCTTGAGACTTTGTATTGGTCAGCGAGACCTTTTAATTTGGTGGCCAATAAAAATGCATGTATAACTGCCAGCAGGGGATTGCTGTCTGAGGTTGGAGATGTTAGGAACTCCTTGAGAAGGAGCAAAAAAAAGGCATAAACATGATTAAAACCCTACTGTATAGCCTAAAGAAATGTTGTTGAACAAATGCCAGAGAAGGTAGTCAGCTAAAAGGAAAGGGTCAAAATTGTGCAAGGAATCAGAGATGAGGAAACACACAGCGAGAGGTCACATTTAAGCAGGTGGTGAAAGGCACATAGTGAGGGGCTGGACCTGAGAGTGCCTAGTCATGACTGGCGCTCCTGATTGTGGATTTGATGTTGTGCTACAGGTACTTCTGGGCTGTGGCCGTGCTGTTACAGAAAAAGTCTTGTTGATCTGCCAAAAATACACTCGGCTCCGAAGACACAGAGAGCATTTTTGTGCACTGAATCATGTCAAACCTGCTTAGTTGTCTTTTGCTAAGCTTCTTAACTACTTCTACTCTCCCATCACCACAAAATAGACACTGATCATTCTATAGTTCCAAGATAAGAACTTGGAGGGCTAACTAGGCTCCTTGACATAACACAGGAAGACACAGGGCAGCTCTGAATTTCTGACATGATCAACAGTTATGTAATTAAACCATTTATTCAAAGTCATAAAACCATATATTCATTGAACAATGTCTGCAAGAGCTAGTGGAATGACGGCCTGAATATTGATTAACCACCTCCCGTTCATGGCCATTCGTGACGGGAACCTTATAGGAGCGGGTGGACATCTTAAGACTCAGCGCGCACACGAGTGGGGAAACTGTCAGCATGTAAACAGCCAGCGATGGCTGTTTACATTCAAGTGATTAGACGTCTTCGGAGATGCCCGATCGATTGTACTAGCTGCGGTGTGCGCCCCCCCTGTACCTCCGTCGCCGGAGGTACAGGACGTGTTATATGAATTGGCTATCACATAGGGGGTTTCTTATCCCCCTATGTGATAGCAATAAAGTTAAGTGTAAAAAAAAAAAAGTTTAAAAAAATTAAAGCATACAAAAAAATAAAGAAGCTTAAAAAATATTGACAAAAAATGTTGTTTTTAAATAACACAATTTTTTTTTAAAGTCCCCCGCCCCCCCACTTACACACGCAAACATGCGTTGGGTGCGCCATTGTGCAAAAATGGCGATTGCGCCCATTACGCTGCACATGTTACATATCGCTGTGAACATCGGAGAGCAATACTTTTAGGACCATTACTTACTGATACAACTAAAGTGCTGAGCGGTAAAAGCGTTTAAAGTGTCGCCTATAGCCAATTTTGGGTGTGGTCGTTTTCTGCAATTTCACGGGCGTGCGCAATTTTAGGGCTTTACATGTTTGGCGTCTATTTACCCGACATGACCCAGTCTTTTATATTTGACAAAAAAATTGGGGTGATAATAAATGTTTCATAACATTTCATAGGGAAACAGGTTTTTAAAAAAAATTTAGGGTACATTTTTGGTTATATAGTAAAAAATAAAACCCCCAGTGGTGATTAGATGCCACCAAAAGAAAGCTCCATCTGTCCCCCCAAAAATTATATAAAATTAATTTCAGTACAGCTTTGCATGACTAAATAAATGTCAGTGAAAGTACTGCAGTGCTGAACACTGAAAAATGGCCTGGCCAGGCAGTGGGTGTGACACCCTGGTCTTCAAGTGGTTAAAGGTCTCTGTCAATGGGCTTTGGGCTCATGTCGATGACATCAGTTTGAGATGCTTTTGAGATATTCACAATGCATTGACATGTGCATTTGGCCTGCAGCTCCGCTGCTTCTTACCTGCATTTGACCTGCTTTTAGCAGGTTTTGCATTCCAATAGACTTGCAAAACCCATTGGATGCGAACAAATCTCTATTGACACAGGCCAAACTCAGGTCAGCCTCTACATCCATTGGCTGTTCTGCTTTGGTTGTGTTTCAGTTTTGTAGTTTTTCCAGTGGCAAGACATAGCAGCTTCCTTCTAGTCTTCACTACTGTGGATTCTTCCAGTTGCTGCTAGCATACTTTTTGAGAGTGAGGCAGCGAGTGGATATTGTCTTCATGTATGTTATGTGACAGAGACAGAGGAACAGACGAAAAGGGGCTGGCATACCATGATACAAGATAAAGCTTGGCAAGGACAAACACAAAGCAAGGGAAGAACACAAAGGGGACTATTTATAATTTTTTTTAAGGATTTACACAACGTTCACCCAGGATTCCAACATTTTCCAATTGAATCAGATTAGAAAATTGTGTAAATCTTGCTTGAACAAATTTACAAATGGACCCCTAAGTGTTAATAGAGGAAACAAGGCAGAGAAGCGGTAAAGATACAGGTAAATGGTGGACTGAGGAAGGGGCTAAGGAGTGGAAGGTATTAAAGCATACAGTATCTAAACCCCAAAATGAAAACGGAACGGAATGGATGGTAGAGGGGCGGGCACAGCTGGCGCTGCTTTTAGATAGGCAGAGCCCGCTGTCAATCACCAGCTGGGTGGATCTCAACAATATTGTCAGGATCCATCCCAGCTGCGGCGCTCTCAGTATATAGCGGGCAATAGCTGGCTATATGCTGAGCTTTGGGTCACGGGAGGAGGTTAGTATATGTTAACTAATAGGTTGGACTTGATGGACTAATGTCTTTATTCAACCTCAAATACTATGTAAATAGCAAAACCCTATCACGGTTAAAGGTTATTTAAACCTAGATGTCCATGCCAAATTTAGCACAATCAGTATGCAATGGCTAACCTTTGGCTGGTGCAGACCTTAATAATCCTTCCTTTCGGATGGTGCACAGTAAAGACTGTCACAGTCCCGGCCAAAAAGAACTGCAGAAAGCCGGCACCGCCAGGAGCAGCTATGTCTCACAGAGATGCAGACCATATAGCTGCTCCCCCAAGTCAGGTACTTGTCAGCCGGCTGCGGGCCATATGGTACCGGTTCGCGGGCCAATACTTTGAGACCACTATACTATGCATTCAAAAAGACAAATGCCTGTAAAATCCTGAATTTCCTTCAAAGTGGTTGCTTTAACCCCTTCATGACCAGTGATGTACAGTGGAACCAGGCATCACTGGCATTGGGCCCGTTTAAACACTCTGTTTACACTTGCACACCCTTTTGCCGCCAGATTGCTTGTAAGGGCTGGTAAGGCCTGTCCCATAGCTGTCAGTGCTGGGCTCTTGAAGCCCAACAATAAGCTATTGAAGTGCGATCTGCTTTCAAGTGTAAAGGTGATACTAGGGATCTTTTGGACCCCCTGTATCACCGTAAATAGTACCTGTCACCATTAATCTGCTTGACAGGGCTGTAAGCCCCCCTATGTGATAGCAATTAAATTAAAGTACAAACAAAACATTGCAGATCTTAAAATTAATATAAAATAAAAGTAAAAATAATAGCATTTTTTTAAAGTCCCTCGCCTCTGCGAGCATGCGGGTCTTCATGTAAAGGGTGCGCCTACGTATGAAAACATCGATCGCGCTACACATGTTGGGTATCGCCGCGCACTCCGGAGTGAGAGTAATAATTCTAGTGCCAATATTTACGCGTATCTCTAAACTAATGACCCAGGCATGTTTCATATCTATTTACTCGTTGTAACCTCATCTTTTATATTTTATTTTAAAAAATGGGTATTCTATTGGGTTTTGGGGCATTTAAGTGCATTTTCACCACATTTTGGGGTTTGATACTAATATCTTGCAACATAAAAATTTGCAACTGCCACCATTTTATTCTATAGGGTCTTGCCTTTCAGAAAATATATAATGTTTGGGGGTTTGAAGTAATTTTCAGGCCTAAAGTGTGGATTGTATCATAAACAAAAAATTGAAAAAAGGCCTTTGTCATGAAGGGGTTAAATCTTCATGTAGAATCAGTATAATCAATGCTTTGTAGCACTGACGTCCCCACTTCAAATTCCGGTTTCCTCTCACACTACAAAGACATGCTGGTAGGGTAATTGCCTCATTTCTAAATTGTCACTAGTATGTGTGTGCATATGAGAAAGACCTTAGATTGTAAGCTTTAGGGACTGATGTGAATGAATAGTACGTAAAGCACTGCATACATTGACAGCATTATATGGATACTTGTAATAAGTAAATATAATATAGAATATAATCTTTGTATATTCAGGAGTATCTGTTAGTTGCAATTTTCTAGAATTTTTGCAGAATTTGTGGATTAGTACCTAATTAAACCTTATATTGTTTATTTAATCTGCTGCCTTTTTCTAAAGCAATTAATTATAACAGGAATTACAGTGTTGTGTCTACTCAAGTACATTGTAATTATCCTGTTCCTTTTGTGTTGCTAATATTTGTCCAATAAATTAACCGTCAACGGCAAGGCACATGCAAACCATGTATTTTGCTGCACAATCCACAGCAAACATACAGAGTTGTCATTTATTCTGCCTGTCTGTCCTAAGTGTGTTGCTTGAGAGCAGCTTAAAGTGACACTAAACTCAGCAGCTAAATCTTAAAAATTCATTCAAGTGCCCTATTAACAAAAATGTATCTTATTTGTGTATCACTCGGCTGTAGATCCTCAAATCATCTCTGAATTGGTGCTGACACTGTCCTTCCTTCTTGGAGCGGTCACCACTCCAAGCTCGCTCCCATGATAGACTACAATCTCATATTTAGTTTACTAATTTGTATTGAGATTGTATTAAATAACTACATTTTGGTAATAGGGTACTTGTAAGCATTTTTAAGATTCAACTCTGCCGTGACATCACCATGCGCGTGCGCGATGACGTCATCACGCATATGCGGTCATCTTTTTGACGCCTGTCGGCAAGCCATCTTGGTGTTGGATGCCGGCAGAGAGAGGAGGGGACGTTCAGCGGGCGGGATGAGGTATGCCGCCAGGTCCCCTCCTCTCTCCTGGCACTGTTGGGCTCTCGGTCAATGACCGAGTGCCTGACTTTTCAGAGGGGGTGACACCAAAATGACTGTCAGTAATTTTGGTGCCACCGCACCAATGGTGGCACCCGTATGCGGGCTGCACCCGCAGCACCCCCCTTGTGATGCCACTGCATACCTGCCCTGACACAAGTGCCCCTTATCTACAATCTGTATTGCTACTGCTGCCAAAGAATCTTCTAAATCCAACATACATCTGGGTTTTTCAGATGCCCGGTTCCTTGCTCTGCATTGTGGTTCCATCTAGAAGCCTCTATGTCACTGCAACACACAATGGTTATGTAAAACATGCAGCGGGGACCAGGCATCTGACATAGCCAGATGTGTGTTGGATGCAGAAGACTCTTTGGCAGCAGTATCATTTTATAAGAGAGATGATCAGTGGCTTGGACATCAGGACAGGTAAGTTTTAATCGTTTCCTTTTACAGAAAGCATTTTTAAATTTTTTATTAGGTGACCGCTGCTTTGACTTAAACCTCTCTCTGCCAGAGCTATTTTTAATTATACTTGTACCTATGTTAAAATGCACATTTTAGGCCAGAAGATTACTAAAACCTTCCTGATAATATTTGAAAGCAATTTCTTATGTCCAACAACATGTCCACTGCTAAGTGCAACTGTTTATCAAACCCATATTTTCATTAAAAAAAGATTAACTCTAGTGCATATAAACACAATATAATACCTATTTAAAAAAAAATTAAATACAAAAGATGAGGTTGTGTCCTGTAAATACATATTAAATGTCAAGTCTTATAATTTTGCGTGCCCATAAAACATTGAAACACTGCAGTACGCAAAATTGTCCATAGATCATGCTTTAAAAGCCTTTACAGCTGATCAGTTTAGAGTTAACAGTAATTAGTGGCCCTAAAATGATTGTTCTCACTCCAACATGTGCAGCGATACCTAATACGTGTGCCACAATCAGGTGAGCACACCTGATATGCATGTTTGCATTTGTATGTACATGGGGGCATGGGGCTTCTAGATTTTTTTAGTGTTTGATTTTAATTACTTTTATTTGTTAATTCTTGAAAACTTTTCATTCTTTAACTTTATTGCTATTACAAAAGGGGCTGACAAGCCCCCTATGCGATAGCGTAGGCCGTGTGTGGACTTTTCCAAGCCTGTCAGAAAAATTCCTAGTGTGAAGGACCCTTCCTGTTCTGCCTAGATGGCAGGACAGACCGACCTTTGGACATGCGCCCCGTCCATGCCACAGGAACAAGCTCTAAGCCTAATTCATAACCCATGCTAGCAGTGCACTCTAAGCAGGTGGAAGTGTTACTAATGGGTTAAATGTAATTATTTGGTGATAGATTAAAGTAAATCTTTCCTTTGCCCATGAAGGGCAAAGTAAAAAGTTCACTCAACTCCCTTTCCCCAGCAGCATGCACTCACCTTTCCTCACTGCTGCTTCATTCATACTTCTGAACTGGGAAAAGAAAGTCCTGTGTAAGTGCCAAACCAACTTGCTAGAGCTTACGCAGGTGATGGACATCTACCCCTGCCCCATGTGACAGTGCTGGGCCATTTACAAGACACTAGCAGTGTCATATAAAACAGGGAGAGTGATCCTACTCATACCTAGAAGTGCAGAGTATTTCCCTTTGCTCCCGATGGCTGAAGGGATTGGAGAGGGAGCAAGGAAAAGGCAAATACATGCTGCTGGAGGAGTAAACGTTTTACTTTGCCCTACATGATCAATGGAAAGGTTTACTGTCAGCACGGGATTATATAAAATATCAATACTGTCTTAGTTAAGCAGAAAGTAGCAGTTCAGTAGAAGTTACTAGTCCCATTGCCTATCTTATGGTTGGCATGGTGATAAATAGGGATGGTCCGAGTGTTCGATTCAAACCTAAATTCAAATCGAACATCGGCCGTTCGAGCATTCACCGAACGCCGAACTTTATGGGACGTTCGCGGTTTGTTCGACCACAGACGTTCCATAAGGCAAAATGCCTTCCGAAGCTCTAATTGGTTCAAGTCTTGCACCTGACCACAGGTCAGGTGCAATACTTTGCCCAATCAGGGTTCAGTATTGAATTAGAGCCCTGATTGGGCAAAGTCATGATGACTCTGCCCAATCATGGCTCAGATGCCGGTAAACTACACAATTGGGCGGAGCTAGCTGTCATCGTCACTAACATGTCTTTTGTTTTTTTTTCCAAATAAAGGATTTTATCAAAAGTCTGGACTTTTTAATAAATGTTTTCTTTAATCCTTTAGTGAATGGGTAGGGGTACAAGTACCCCTTACTCATTCACAAGGGAGGGGGGCGGCATCTGGGTGCCCCCTTACTTAAAGGGGTACCCTGATGCAAATAAGCCCCCTTGCCCGCAGACCCCCAAAACCACTGTGTCAGTGTTGTGAGGACGAGGCCCTTGTCCCCATCGGCACGGGCCCACCCTCCCAGTGCTGAGGGCATGTGGCCTGGTTGGGAGGGAGGGGAGTCGCCCCCCCCCCTTTCCGGCCCTGCCAGGCCTATACTCGGATGAAGGGTCTGATATGGAATTTTAGGGGGGACCCCATGTTCCCCAGCCCCCCATTTTGGGGGGTTTGGGTTCCTCCTTAAAATTCCTACCAGACCTTAAGGGCCTGCTATGACTTTAAGGGGGAACCCCACACACTTTTTTTTTATTTATTTATTTTACATGGTGTCCCTCCTAAATATTCCTACCAGACCTTAGGGGCCTGGTATGACTTTTAAGGGAAACCCTACGCATTTTAAAAAAAACAATTGGTCCCTCCTAACATTCCTACCAAACCTAAAGGGTCTGGTATTGTTTGGGAGGGGGAACTGCACACTTTAAGAGTTAAAAAAACAATGTCATTTTTTTTTTTAGAAATGTCAGTTTTGCTGCAGCAGGTTCTGTACATCCTACAGATCGGCCACTTCACAGGCAGGTTAAGGGGACCCCCCAGGCACGATCGTCGAAGGAATTTTTCATTTTTTCCTTGCCCTTTAAGTGATGTCAAAATCACTGCTCCTTTAAACACTGTATTCTTTTTTGTTTTTTTTGTCATTGATTCCTGGTCCCCCAGAGCAGTACCCGGACCCCCATACACCTTTTATGGCCAATCACTTGAATATAAGCCCTCTTAAAGGGGACAATCATTTTCGAACGTTCGACCCCCATTGACTTTAGGTCGAGTTTGTATTCAAACTTTTCGGCCGTGTTCGGGCCGAAAAGGGGGGTGTTCGGGCCATCACTAGTGGTAAATAGCTATAGTTTGTGCAGCTACCATTACAACCAATGCATGCACTAAATGGGATCAGTTATTTCCTATAAATGTAGGTATACTGGGTTATTACAAATGGTTTATGGATACAGAGGTTGGAAGTGGGGATAGTAGTGACTTTTATGTCCTGATTTTATTTACCTTAATGAACAATATTTAAAGTGCTACATAAATTTGTTGGCGCTATATCAATGCCTGTAATAAACAAATAAAAAAAAAATAAGATACACATTTTAAGATATCAAACATGTTCCTTTTTTTCCCCTCAGTTGAAGCTTTTCCACTCTGAACTCCTGGCTCAACTTGAACACAAGCTGGAATTAGACATCAAGTATTTAACTGTGCGTACTTTTGTTTCCGCTTCTTTACATTCTCCACTGTGATAATTTGTTCCACCTTATTTGTATTAGGGGCTTGTCACTTAGTAACTGATAGTGTTTCCTGTGCTATCCCCAGGCGACACTGAAGAAATACCAGGTTGAGCATCGTTCCAAGTCGGAGTCAATTGAGAAATGCCAATCTGAACTCAAGAAGCTCAGGAAAAAGTGTCAGAACAGCAAGAACCCCCAGAAATATGGAGACAGAGAAGTGCAGGTAGGGTTCATGCAGTCCTGCATTGGCGCAAACTGTTTACTGTATCTTCTTGCTTCAATTTTATGGTTTACTAGACCTTAATTGCATGTAATAGATTGCTATAACAATAATATACTAACATCATTTAAATAATTCTGCTCTATAATTGCAGTAGGACTCTTACCAAGCCTAAAGATGCCTATACACTGAAAGATTAAGCAACTAAGTACAACTTGTTCCGGGGCATGTATGATCCCCTTAGGCCATCTCTGGTTATGTTCAAATCTAACCAAGCCAGATATATTGCACCAGTGCCAAAATTATGGATCACATAAGGGAGTAAAAAATAATGGTCTTAAGAGAAATGCTAGCACATAGATGAAACTTTGTCTTTTTGTGCAGCCAATTCAGTTTTCAAAAAAAAGGCGTCAGTTTGCAAAGTAACTCTAAAAAAGTAAAAGTACAGGGTACTCCCCACTCTTTTCTCAAAAGTGATCAGTGCTTACAGTTGCTTAGACTACTGATGGATCCATATCGCCTATTCCGGTACTGGTATCTATAGTCAATTAGCTTTTGAGGAGGATTTGCTCCTCAGAGCCTGTACCTACACAGGTCAGTGAATGCTTGTTTAAAAGTGACTGTCACCTTTTAGAAAAATTAAAAAGTACACTGAAAATGAAGCTTTTTTATAGTTGCTTGTCCAGCTATCTGCTTCTGCAGATTCTGGTAATGACACGCCCCCTGGCTTTCTGATTGCCCGGGAAGCCGGCTCCATGCTCCATCCAGTGCAGCATGGAGCCGGCTTCCTGGGCCAATCAGGAAGATGGGCGGCGTGTAATGACTCATTCCCTGGCTTCCGGATACTGGAGGTTCCAGTATCGGGATACGTATCAGGAGCTGGAATGCAAATCTCTGTTTTGTGCGATATCGCGGCGGCTAAATCTGTGCGATAAATCGCCTAGGTATGAACCTAGCTTTAGATTGGGCCAAGGTGGAGGGAAGTGAAGAACAGGCAGGTGAGAGCAAATTGGGAAGACACTGGCCACAGGATAGGGAGAGGGGTTCCATGCTCCCTGAATTTGTGCTACAGCCCTCCACTAACACTTACAGGAATTCCCTTCTCTCCTTATATTATATAGTATATGGTGCTTAATTAATAAGAGCGCAGAATTACTCACATTGCAAACTGCTTATTCAGCAATGTGCTTGCTTTTAGAGAACATATATGTATAACTGTTCTTAAAGCAGTTCGAAATAGTCAGCAAGTATATAAGGTCCTATACACTGTTGTACTGGACACCAATATGAGGCGTTCTTTATGTTCAACACATGCCCCATAAACCAGGCAAATCCCATTAGTAATATAAAAGGCTTTGTAATTCATTGAAATCCTGTGCCTGTTCCAGGCGGTGATGCATACCAATGGTTAACTGTTTAATGGAATGACATGAATTAAAATCCAATGTTGAGGCTGAGCAGGCGAGTGGAGCAGCAATGTCTACAACAAATAGTTATAAATACCAGAAGCACAAAGACCTGAATCAAAGGGCTGCAACTCTATGGCTCAAACATTTTCACATAAAACCATGGGCTTGTGGGGAATTTAACTGAATTAACAAGTGAGTTTCCAAACAGCTGATAATACTAAGGTGATGATGATGATGTTACAGATGTAACACATGATGCTACTTTTTTATTTGCACTTCAGCTAACTTTCTGGACAGACTTCCAATAGATCTACTACCTTAATGAGATCAAATCAGTACTTAATGAGGTAAAAAGAGTCTCCCTCTCTGTCTCGCTCTAATATAGATGCAATCACCTTACACATGAGTTGCCAAAGTGATACTGGGAACTAAGTATATAAGAAGTTAAAGGATGAGGAAATGGCCCTTACAACTGCCCAGGGCAAAATAGATCTGCATGAAGTTTAATTTTAAAGTGTATGTATCACAAAAACCTTTTTTACATTTTAGATAGAATAGAAACATGTAAACAATTGTTTTCTATGTGTCTCATTCACACCGCAATGCAGGTGTGATGAACTGTGTGTTGCAATAAAATGCAAACATTCTGCATTTTATCTCAGCACACTGCATGAAACTGCAGATTGCCATAAGGCAGTGCAGCAAATGGTGCTGCATACAGGGACCTGAATAGAGTGTACACACTGTACACTCCAAATAAATTAAAAAAAAAAAAAAAAAAAACAGTGGAATACAATTCACACTGTCCACAAGTCTCTGATGGCAATATCGAATGTTCCAATGAGATTTTTTGTATGAACATTCCTTTGAAAGTCTACCATTGTATACCCTACTTTAAGCTGGTGTTAGTCCTTAGATAGAGGTGGGATATGCATTTTTTTTTAGGGCCAGTGCCAGGTGAACTTCCTCCCCAGCCTCTGATCTCTTGAAGACTGATACAGACTGTCCTGTAAAATTGGGCTGTATTTGGAGCCATCCATCTTTCCTTCTGTTTCAGTGTCTGCAAATTAAATATTTCTCTGTCTTCTTTCACCATGGCAATAGTATTTTCAGGGCAATAAGCAGTGTTGGCTTTTTAACACACACAGCATTTTGTTCTAATTCTAAAAAAACTTCAGTTTTGGTATTATTAAGCCAAGAAATCCTTTTTTTTCCCACGTATTTGCTCTGTCTTAGGCCTTGTTCAAACCAAGCGCGTTCCAGGAGCAGAGCAGTTACAGACCGGAGCAAAACTGCGTCCAATGTATTCCAATGGTATTTTGGGCTCCAGTTCACATAGCAGCGTTCCGTTCCAGAGCAGGTAAAAAAACTGCAGCAGGCCCTATTTTACCTGCACTTGAACGCATGCAAACGCCCTGGAACGCACCGAAAGCTCATTTTAACCAGTTGACATCCGCGGTGTTAAACCCCCTTCCCATAACTAAAAAAAAAGAAAAAAAATATTTTTTCCAAAAACGGCCCGGAAGGCATCAAGTACGCGCAAAAACGCGGCACAACCCTCTGCACTGCGTGTTTAGAAACTCATGCAGATCTGCTCTGCATTTGGTGTGAACAAGGCCTAAAGGTGCCCATACACCTTACAATTATCTGCACATTTTCTGTAGTCGGATGGAAAAAGTGCAACAGATTGTCCCAGGTGGAGATTACTCCATCCACACAGTTAAGGGTAGATGGAGGAATCTGTTGCATCTTTTCCATCTGACCACAGAAAATCTGCAGGTGTATGGCCAGCTTTACATATGTTTTGGCAAGCTCCAATTTGATATGTTTTTATTCTGGAATGGTTTTCTTTTTGTCACTCTTCCCTTCCCTTCCCTTCCCTGAGGGGCGAGCTTCCGATGACTGCAATGCTGAACGGGCAGTGTGTGCTTACGGGCAGTGTGCGGGCATTTGTCTCCGAAGAACAGCACTAACCCGCCGACAATCGTACGATTATCGGCGGGTTTTCAAGCCTGCACGGGAGACAAAAGACGTGCGAACGTACAGTAGAAACGGTTGCACACCTTCCATACACCTTGCGATTATCGTACGATTGCGGGATTTCCCGCGATTATCGTACGATAATCGCAGGGTGTATGGGCACCTTTAGAAATATACTAGAGCTGCAACAGTTAATCGATTTAGTCGATTAAAATCGACGATTGAAAACGTTGGCAACGTTTTCGATCGTCGATTCGTCGGCTATCGATTGATTTGCCTGTTTGGGGCTCCACATGCGGCCTGAGCCGCACGTCACACGCTGCTCCCGTTGCGGCCGCCGTGCCCACGGCACAGGCCGCGTAAGCCACGCCCACCGATTCTTTTTTATGCGATTAACCGATTAATCGTACTTAATAACCGGCCAACTAATCGATTATGAAAATAATCGTTAGCTGCAGCCCTAAAATATACAATCAAGATTTACCAGTTTTTATTTGTGCATAATTTGGAAAACTGTGTATATTTTTATACCTCGACATTGTGAACTATTTTATTTAAATCATTAATATAAAATCCCTATTAATTCCATTTTAATTCCATGGTGCAGCACTACAAGAATAAAAAAAAAGTCCAAGGGGATCAATACTTTTTCTATAGATGCCAAACTTCTCAGATGTGAAAGAGGGACATCTATTAGCACAAAGCATGTAGGCAGAGGACACACCGTTTACGTGGGCCATAAACAATGAAAATTATTGGTTAAACTTATGAGTGATTTTTGCACCACTACTTTTACCATTATAATGGCTTTTCAAAATAAATGCAAAAATGTAGAGGTTGGAATAAAAGTTTAAATGTAGAATAGCTACTTTTGATAGTTATATAATACATTTTTATACTTCAGACTGAAAAGAGAGACAGCTGAGGCACCAAGGAAAATTAATTCCAAAAGAAGGGTAGGCCCTCAAAATTAAGGACAGTTGTGGCTGTGTTTATGCAAAGCATTCCAATCACAATATTGTTAGCAGTCCTCACAACTTAGATATATGATATGTGCTTCATAGTCTCAACACTGGTAAGGACCCTTCATTTAGGCACTGTAAAGTTTCTTTTAGCTAAAAATTTTTGCCTAATGTTCCTCTTGATTTTTTTTTCTATGTAGATAATAGGCCTGGTTGCTGGGGATTTAAAGAGTTAAATTATCAGTGACTACAAGTTCGTGGCAGTGTTGGGCAGAGTGGTGACTAGAACCTGGACCTGTCATGGCTGGAGAAGAGAACATTGGGTGTTTGCTGTTCATACTTGCACATTATGGCAAAAACCCACCATAACCCTGTGGAATTTAGTCATGCTTTAATAGATCTTCAGTGTGAGAGGTCATATTTAAGCCCACTGTAAACACATCAAACTGATCATGCAGATACAAATCACCCTTGTAGCTTAGGCCTAAACCATTGTAAAGTTTAATTTATAGAGGTTGTCTGCCTCTGTTATGTAATTTCTCCTTGACCCATTATCTGCCAGAGTAGATCTCCACTGATTTAGGATCAAAGTATGCTCCAAAGAATTTGGGATATAATGTTATTAGTGCAATTGTTCCTGCAGGCCAGAAGGTCACTCCCAGGAGAGTGTCAAGCCTAATTGTATTCCTGTCAAAACATGTTAACCTTTTACTGTAGAGTCCTTATGCAGCCATCGTGCCACAAATTTCAAAGTGAATCTCTAGCAAAAACATGTTTTAATTTTGAATAGCGTAGAGAAGGGTTAAAACTTTGTCAGATTTGTATTGCTCTCTGTGCCCCCAATGGTAGACCTCTCTATTTGTCCTAGCGAATAATGTCATCAGGACAGAAAATGATGGGAAATTCAAAATGGTATGGCTGTCAATGGAGCAGGAGATGATGAGGGGAAATCTCAAAGGTGAGTTTCAGACAGCAAAAATAAATGATATATTTACAGTGTGCATATATATATATACAGTATTTACCCCAACACTATTCAAAACAAACGCCCTCTCCCTCCCCATGTTTCCTATACCCCTAATACAGACCTCAGCCAATCCTTTTCTCCACTGATGGTTCTGCTGCTCCACAATGCTCACACTACTTTTAAACAGGCCCCAACAGAGAAAACTATTGCCCTGCACTATGCAGTCTAGAAGATGACTGCAGAACGGATGGTGTAGGACACAGCCTTCTAATCTCTAATGTTGCCAGAGAGCAGGAGCACAGGAAAAGGGAGAGGGAAGAGAGATATAGGTGCGAAGATAACCAACTTGAATGACTTGACCGCTTCTTTAGCAAATTTTGAGAATAAATGCTGCTACATATCAGTGAGGGCTTGTTTTATACAGTATCTCATTTACTGCTTATAGATATAGACAATGACCCTGGATGATGCCTAAACAAAGATGGCGTTATCCTTCTGGAGAGAAGGGCAGATGAATGCATTGTCATCGGGTGTACTGTTATGTCTAAAAGGTAATAAACACCTGGAAGTGTTACACTTAAAGGATACATGCACTTTAAAGCAAAGTGCAATGATCCTTTTTCCGATGTTCCCCTGACCTAACCTAACCCACCCTCCCCCTCCAAAGATACTTATCTTGATGCAATGGCTGTGCTTCCCCTGTTTCAACGCCACAAGTCTCCACTGGCCTGGCTGCACTTGTGCATTACATCCCCATAGACTTCTTTGGGACTGTCTGCAGCCTCACAACACTGGCTCATAGAAGTCTGTAGGGCACTAATAGGCAGACACGACCAGAAGAGTAAAGACTTGCATTGCTGGATGTAAACAAACAGCAGAACAGTGTCCGTTGGATCTTCATAAGTATGCATCTCTGGAGGAGGAGGGTGAGTTAGATATATACATATATTGAGTCTGATGTTAATTGAAGTGGAGATACCATGTGCATAGACTGTGCAGTTTCACCAGGGCCCTCAGGAAGTATGGTGCACAGTTACAGTAGATGTGGGTCAGGTGGGCTTCTGGACCCTCTTCTGCTGTCATGTATATCTGGGCACTGCTTAATCTGGGTACTGGTGAGATGTAGGAGGCATTCTTCATGATGCCCCTAACCATCCTGGTGTGTCATATCCAAGTACTTTACCTCCTTCACTCCTTACCTGACCGACATATACAGAATGCTTCTTCCATAACCCCTTCACACCATTTGGACTGGAAGTGAAGGGCGTGGTTCACTATCTGTTTCATATTGTGAACCATTAGGAGGCCAGAATCTATCTATTCTATCTATCTACCTTTGTACCCTTATGGATGTGTACCACTGCTGCCTATCTCCAAAGGAAACGATATCCTATAGAAATAATTAAAATCTTAGCAAAGTTGTATCTAAACTTTTTAAAGTTCCTTATTAAAAGAATTATAAAATTATATGTGAACACACAGTTTTATAATTTTTCTATTTTATTGGGTTTATATATTTTTAGCTTTACCCATCATTCTCTTATTCTACCAGCAAATTTGTGGTATAGAACAATAGAATTCCTTTAGAAAGCAACAAGAAACGACACATCTGCCCAGGAAACTCAGAAGTGGTCATCTGGACAATGTATCACTTCTAAAGACTGCGAACAATATAACAGGTTTACACAACTTCCCCTCTTCATAGTAGCAGTAAACATTCCTTGGGTGCCAGAATGAATGAGGTAAAGTAGTCATTTAAAGTTTGCATTCCTGAATGGATATGTAAATAGTAGCCAATAGTATTTGGACATTTGGTCATTATCAATTCAAGACATTAACAGTAGTTAGAGATCTAGGTTCTAGGTTCACATTAAAAAAATAAACATTTTATTTCTCACAGTGTACTTGGCACTAAATAAGTCTTCAGTATTAACCAGGAGATCTTTGAAGGGCCACATTTATAGTCAATTTTAGTTTGTTAAATGAACACTCTTGTATGAAATGTTATGGGCAGGATCAATTGCAAACTTTTTTACTACAGTATGTTCCAGGCTTTAAATAAAATGTGTAATAATAAGAACAACTATGTTTTATATATACAGCCTATAGATGTTTCTCGAGGAAAGCATTCAGATCTTATGTTACAATGCATTGGTGCAGTTTGAACTTCCTAAATGAACTCAATATTTTGTTTTATTCATGATTGAACTTAATTTGAGATAGTATTCTACTAAACTCCATTCATAATGTTTGGATATAATATAGTGTCCAGATTTAAAATAGGTTGACATGGGTTACATACACTTCCTATGTAAGTCATGCAGTTCCTGTCATTGAACTCATTTGTTCTATTGTCTGCCGTCAGAAAGGAAAGAGACACTTGTCTAAAGCTAGCACATAGTTCCCAGATAAAAGGTCTTCTCTGTGCATTTCCCAGAGCACAGTAATCACATTGAATGCTCCAAATAAGCAACACATTCTAGTGGACTTTGTAGGCATCAGTATTGTTCAACCTTCAGTATTTGTTGATGTTGATGATGATTATATAAGGAATGGTACTGCATTACAAGTGCATTGCCATTTATATAAAAGATTTTCAAGATGAGGAGTATTTCCGCTAGACATTGACTTCACAAAACCCCTTTTTTTGTAGAAACTCTGGGCTCTTTGAGATACTATTATGTGACATTTACATAGCCATCGACAGTTCATCTGACCAAAGAAAGGCATGTAACATCACCTATAGACAGAGATCAATTGAATGATAATAACCGATCCACTTTGAAGATACTCATAGAAGTATGATGATAATCAGTTGATCTTGCAAATGTATAAACAGTTAGATTTGTTGGAAAACTTTTTCCACTTGCTCTTTTTCATATATTGAAGTGTCAATGGCTAGCCAAGTTAGATGATTTTGTTCCCCCCTAAACCATCACATATAAAAGTACATGCTTCATTCTGCAGTGCTAGAACTTTTCTTCACACTGGTAGTGAGCCCTAAACCTCCATCACCCCTTGTGCTATAAATTACCATTGATAATATTGTGATCTTGTTATCAGACAACAGATAGCTTGTATTTTCGGGTACCTCGTGACTTTGAAATTACTAATATTTTTTTGCGTACATGCACATCATCATACAAAAAAGTTGAGTTAATTTAAAATAATGTCAAAATGTTGAGTTTGTTTAAACAATAAATGCTTGTTTGGGTGTTTCTGACCCATTGACTTCAATACGTTCTATATCACTGTGACCTGGAACAGATACTGTACCCAGATCAGAAATGTCAGAGAAAAGTTGTGAAACTTTATCTAATAACATATCCTTGGTCAGTGATTTAGACTGTATTGAAGTAAAAGGGTCTGCTTGACATCCAGGCAATTAACATGTTCAAGAGAAGAGGTCACCAATGGTAGCTTCTTTGTTTATTTCGGAAGGCATGTAACTGTTTTTGGGAGCACACCACATGTGCATTGCGTTGCGCTGCATTGCAGGTGCGTACCTTAGTGCATTGGGATGCATTAGTGCATTGCCCATACCTGCATTTCCAGGGGACTCATTTAATATGAATGTTGATGATAGCTTTGTGGAAAAAAAGATGGATCTATTTTGAAAAGTGAATGAACACATCAATGCTAACTTTCTTTCTTCAGAACAATGGTAACTCTCCATTCCTGGCATTTAGGGGATCATCATTCATGAGACCCACTTTGTCTTGTGTCTTGGTTGGAATGTCACATTAATAAAAGTAATTGAGCAGCTACAGACATATAGAAAACACATATTAAAAGCTTTTTCAATCATTCTATGGCTCAGGCCTTTGATTTGCTGCATTTTTCGATCTACATTGTCTCTAGCTCTCTGGTCCATTTTTCATTAGTATGTCATCTGTGTAGCAGGCAGGGGGAAGGGGCTGGAAGGAGGAACAGCATTTGGCTCCAGTGATTTAGAAAGGCTTGGGCATTATCTCTGCATCCCTTTTGTAAACATGGTCGCCACAGCAACCATTACTTTTGGATCATGGCTTGCCTACTTGAGGCCAGTCTGGTTGGGGAGTGCTATGGGGGGAGGTTAACTGAGGAGGGAAGATGAAGCTGGTGGTGGAGGCAGAGAGGAGGGGAGAGGACAATGAATAGTGACTGTTTCTTATAAAGAATCTAAGGATGCCCCCCACCCACTCTTCCCCACCTTAATGCTTTGGTGCCATCCTGTTTATTCAACTATAGATCAGGAGGCCACAGACCTCCTGGTAACCCTTTCTGTGTCAGAATGTTCCTCATGCTGATACAAGCTTTTTGGTATTTCTTGCCCTAGCCGTAGACATTGCCTGACTCACAGAGGGATGTTTTGACATCTTTAGTATTTGGCTTAAGTTTAAATTGACTCTGATAAGCTGTGGGGTGAGCTGCAGGTCCGCCAGATGTTTTGTAATTGTTTTGGGGAGAAGAGAAACATTCTGGTGTAAATAAGCATCTGTCAAAAACTATCAACAGTTAAAGTTAAAGCAATCTGCATTTTGTCTGGTCAGTTGACAGCTTGACAGTCCTTATCATTATTGTTTTTTTTTTTAATTTTCCTTAGTGAATGCTTTAAAGTGGACCCCGAAGATTTAAGACCTAAAAGAAAGACAGGAAGTATTATTCAAACCGAGTGCAAATCGCAAATGACATGTGAAAAGTGGAGTAACCCATAGTAACTGGTTATCTGACAAGAGTAAAAGGAAGTGGGGTTGGTTGCTATGGGTTAATGCAATTTACACATCTCTATTGCTCTGTTGTTTAAGGCCGCTCTGTATATGGATTAGTTAACAAAGCAAAGAGTAATGGGCAAAGTTAAATGTCCTTTAGAAACCATTTAGAATTCATATTTTATTGATCTTGCGTTATTGGATATTGTGGTTAACTGCAGCATGCACTTCATCAAAGCCCTATGTACTGGTTATTTGATGAACCCAAATACACTACAGTATATCCCATTTTTCTCGAAGATCACACTGGAGCAATTTTGTTGTTTTGAGCATCTCTGATACATTCAAAGTGCATGTACTTGTCAAAATGAATTGTTTTATATTAACCATGTTCACAGCAACATGTCATTGTCTGCATTTTCTACTCTTATGTATTTGTGCCATGTGTGAATTGCGTGCAGCACAATATATGTAGAAGTTCCAGTGCGTCAAATGTGCCTTTAGACCTGGTTTACACCTAAGCGTTTTTCAGCAGTTTAAAGCGTGCTTGAAAACGTCCAACCCAAAAAAAGCCATATTTATGAATGGGTCCTGTTCACAGCTGAGCAGCAAAATGCCAGCAGGAAAACGCCAAACCCCAAAAAGGTACATGAACGTCTTTGCGCATTTCTGCCCCACAGACTAGTATTGCATAGACTTGTTCCCATGCCGGTGCAATATGTACACGTTTTTGCACGTTTTACGTGCGCGTTTACCCGCGTGTTTTACACAGTCACCATGGACCTCTGCCTTTTTGTGAAGAGCATATTGGAGGATTCTTCACTGTCCATCTTTTGTACAGAGAGTTTCATCAGGCAATTGCACGCCCACTGTTACATCTTTGGACAGAGGAAGCCTCATTATAAGAACAGGGGAAGGAGGAGCAATGCCCGGGCACAAACAGCCTCTGAAATCTGGCCAGAGTGGGCAGGTTTCACTCCCACCATGAAAGATGCCAAAGGTAAGAAGTAAAGGTGACCTCTCTCTTTTTTTTCATGCTTTCTCATGTTTATTTCATACTTTCCTGCTTTCATGTGTACTTTTAAAGGGGAACTACTGCACTGTATAGTAGTTTTCATGTGTGACTAAAGTAGGGGTGTGCCACTTTCAGACCTGCAGTTGAATTGAAGCTACAAATCCCAGCATTCCTCAAACTATGGGAGTCATGCCTATTGTTTTGCAGAAACGTAATATAAAAAGATTCTTCAATGTGTGTTTTGAACTGCAGTAATCTACCTCCAAAAATGGTGATAATTTTTCAAAACGGGAGCAAACAGTATCTAGAGCATTTATCCATAGAAAACAATCCACTTCTTTCCTCAGATTGTTCAGTTAAGTTTTGAAAATTTAAGCTGGATGCTGATTGGTTGCCATGACCAACAGCTCTATATTTTGTCTGCTTCAGTTTTGATAAATTACCAACAATATATCTGAACTCACCCTTAAAATAGAACACAAAAAAGGAAAACTATCTCAAATCTAGTTAAAAGGAAACCTTGACAGTGGGGAGTTCTCGGGCAGGTCTAGATCTTTATCACGTAGCATCTGTCCAAAGGTGGAGTGTCCAAAAACACTGGAGTCAGAGCTGCTCCCATATGACCCCACATCAAAAGAAAAATATTTTTTATAATTACAATATTTGCTGCCGCTGGCTAGGGGCTTGATGACGCAGATGTGTTTGCCATCTATTGCTCCAACACAATTTGGAAAGTTGCATTGTTCCCAAAAAAGTTGGGCACTCTTTGCCCACTCTTCCTTGGTGGGTTTGGCCATCACCACAACTTTCAGTACATCCCAAATGACAGAGCATGTGTCTCGGATTATGTCGCTAGCTGTCGATTTTGCAACCATGGAAGCAAAGTGCAGACTTGCCAATGACTCTCCTGTTGCTAGGTACCTATTTGGAAATGTAAATCTTTTTTATTGTTCTTTATTTTGCAGTTATAGCTATGAAGATAAAATCAAAAAGTGTCAAGTTCTCCTTCATGAAGCATCGTTGGCAGCCACGAGAGTACCGCAGTGGCTCTGCTGCTTGTGCTCCCCCAGCCTATGTCCAAAGAGCTTATATTTCTCATTCCTGTGTTGAAAATGCATAGGTAAGTGACACGAGAGAATTTTCTAGTAGGCTAGGTCCATCCACTGTTTTTAATGCTGCTGACCTGTAGTTGTCAAGAAAAAGTGCTTCTGTTTCTTTGCCAAAAAAGTTCAGGTGAGATTGGCACACAAAACAAGTAACAAAAACGAGATGTGTCCCCTAATTCCTGCCAAACTGATGCATATAAAAATATATTCAAACTGGCATGAAAACATGGCAATGTAGTAAGGCATTGGCAAGGTAGGATTGGAGTGAGCTATTTCTTTTCTTGATTCTTTACAGCACAGAAAGTAGCTGGGAGGCTGCTTCAGCACAGCATTAAGGAGGAGGAAGAGGAGGAGGATGCCCCCCAAAATATGGAGGCCTTTGCATCTACCTCAACAGCACCAACACCAGCCCAAGCCTAACCCCCAGCAGAGGAGAGAGTATCAACCCCGCCACCACCGACAGCAGAAGCTTTTCCGGGTCCTGTGCGATGGAGGAGTCTGGGGAGGGAAAGAAGAGGTGGCCAGATCTGTGACCCTGACAGACTGGTGTCTGCCCTTAAATCAATGGTGGAATCTAGCAAGAGGCAGACACCTTCGCCGGTTTCCTTGAGATCCTCGAGAGGAATCTGGTAAAGGTGCCAGAAGACAAGAAGCTTGAGTTGATGCAGAAGATGATTGCGCTTGTCTCCTCGTACGTTCCCTCAGATGAATCCAACACTACACCCACTGTCACCACCTCTGTCCAAGCTCCCGTACAATTCACTAACAACCCTCCGTTTCCACCACCAACTCTTCCAATACCCACATACCCTCCACAACTGCACACCCAACCAACTGTGCAGTTTTCTTCACACTCACAACACTGGCCACCCTGCACTGGATCTCCATATCCACACCCCTCCCACAGTCAGTCACATACACCTTCCCCAGTCACTATTTCAACTAGGTCTTGTATGAGGAGATGCTGCATCATGACTCATGCTTCACACACCCTCAATATCAAGCTTTATGATATTGTGATTCTGGCACCTTTATCAGACTTTTGGCTGGAGCACACTTTTTGGTAAGGGTCAGGGGGAAATCTGTTCTTAGTTGTTTATCCTTTATAGTTTTTATTATAGTTTGAGTATATTTATGGTTCTTTTTCTAAAAAATAAAAATAAATATTACATTTGCGTTTGTACTGTGTCCTACATCACTGTCTGTGTGTCTATTTGTAGGGGGTGGGAGAAGGGGGAGAGGGAGGGGCAGAGGTCATTTGACTATATGGCTGTGAATGAGACCCAACAGCACAAGAAGATTAGTGAGAGGCAAACATGCAGCTAGAGTGTGGCTGACAGTCAGCTGACTAGAAAATATCCCTCAAAATAGAAAAAAAACTGAACACTGACTGGCACTGCATACGTGCACTCCTGCATTACCCTCCACTTCACTGATGTGTACTTCTGCACTGACTGCCACTACATCGATGTGTACTTCTGCACTGACTGCCACTACACCAGCATGTACTTCCACACTGACTGCCACTCCACCGGCATGTACTTCTGCATTGACCTCCACTTCACTGACGTGTACTTCTGCACTGACTGCCACTTCGTCATCATGTACTTCTGCACTGACTGCCATTTCATCGACATGTACTTCTGCATTGACCTCTACTTTACTGACATGTACTTCTGCGTTGACTGTCACTGCATGGACAAGTACTTCGGCATTGACCTCCACTTCACCAACATGTTATTTTGCACTGCTGCACTGACTGTCACTGCTTCGACATGTACTTCTGCATTGATCTCCACTTCACTGATATGTTCTTGTGCATGGAATGTCACTGCATGCGCACACATTTACTATTTTTATTTGTTTTAATATAATTAGTATTTGTGTTGCTGTTGTCTGAGGAAGAAAAAAGTTTCCCTTCAAAACATCACTACTTTGTGTACATCTGCACCTTAAGAATATAAAAAAAGTATACTCTGCTTCAACTGCATTCCAGTTGTTTCATGGGAATGAGGTGGATATGCTGAAAAGGTCTGATTGCATGCTAACAGCTGGAGCAGCCCAGAGTGGTGAATTTTAAGTGAAATCAGTGAGAGAAATGGAAATGCTATCCCAGAAATACTTCAACCATCAGAAAGTTCACACTCTTTCCCTAATCTTAGTTTTATGTTATCCAGTGCAACTAGGTTCCAAGATTCATTCACCTGCTTCTAATGGTTAACTGCAGTAGAGCAAATATCCTTCCCCTGCCAGGTGGGGCTGTGTAAAACATAGGACTGAATAGACAGAAATACAAATCCTTTGTCCAGTATATCAGTCCTTAAATATGTATGTATTTCACCTATGTCTTTTGCTATTTGTCTACAGTTCAGCTTTAAATGTGGGTGTTCCCAGATAACCAGTAGCAAGGTGATGATTTTAGGCAGTGGGGTGGCCTGGTTGACTACATACAGAGGTAGACTGGGACTCTGGGGCCCACTTTGCAAATCTGTCACATTTTTAAACACAACACAACTACAGTCTTTATCAAACAACATTGACTTTATTAGTGATGCCACAAATTAACACAAAATAACAGGAATTTGCATTACACACTATAACAGAATTGTGCATACACACTATATTGCCAAAAGTATTGGGACACCTGCCTTTACACGTACATTAACTTTAATGGCATCCCAGTCTTAGTCCGTAGGGTTCAATATTGAGTTGGCCCACCATTTGCAGCTATAACAGCTTCAACTCTTCTGGGAAGGCTGTCCACAAGGTTTAAGAGTGTGTCCATGGGAATGTTTGACCATTCTTCCAGAAGCGTATTTGTGAGGTCAGGTACTTATTTTGGACCAGAAGGCCTGGCTCACGGTCTCTAATTCATCCCAAAGGTGTTCTATTGGGCTGAGTTCAGGACTTTATGCAGGCCAGTCAAGTTCCTCCACCCCAAACCCGCTCATTTATGTCTTTATGGACCTTGCTTTGTGCACTGGTGCGCAGTCATGTTGGAACAGGAACATGTTCCCCAAACTGTTCCCACAAAGTTGAGAGCATGAAATTGTCCAAAATGTCTTGGTATGCTGATGCCTTAAGAGTTCCCTTCACTGCTACAGAAGTAGTTTTCAGATTTACCTTTTTAGTTGCAGGCTGGTTGTCTCCTGATCAATGGCTATATTGAAAACCTGATATTGAAACCATTCAAGGTGGTTAGAAAGGGGTTCATACTCTGACAATTCTCCAGATATTTTTTTCTTTGTAAGCCTTTCTTAGGTAAATAATTTCCAGTAGCAGCATTACCAGAATGATTGTGAATTAATATATGGTGATACCTTAAAGATCCATCAACATTTCTAACATCAAATTCTACATTGGTACTATGCTGTATCAACTATTGGTGCCTTCTGATAAACACATGGCCATCAATTAATATATGAATAATGATATTTATTAATACAATAATCAACTGCACATTATATCCAAAGAAAATCCCCATTATTATTTGCTTGCAATTACTGTTATCTTACTAAGTTATAAAGACACATGTCCCATAAAGGATTCCAAATAGGGGGGCTATAATTATAGATAGTCCAAACAGAAAATACTAGGGATGCGTCAAAACATATCGGCCGAAAATGGCACTTTTAGCAACATGCCAAAAGTACCATCTTTCAGCCAAAATTGCGGGGGCATCTCTCGTTTCTCTCCTCCCCGCTGGGCGCTGCTCTATGTCCCCTCTGACATCGCGCAGTGTCCAGCGGGGCAGGGAGGAGGAGACATCACATAGCTGCGATGTCAAAGGAGGCAGAGCTCTCCTCCCACACCTCCTCGTTTAGCCTCCTGTGACAGATCAGGATGAAGAGCAGTGGGGGGCGGCGACACCTGTCAGCTGTCACAGGAGGCCGATCTGGTGGTGCGGGGGAGGAGTCAGCTCTCAAAGGAGACCGAGCTCTCCTCCTGCACTGGCTGCTCAACTTCCTTTGACAGCGAGTCAGGATGGAGAGCGGGTACAAGCAGTCGGTGATCAGCTGATCGCTGACTGCTTGTAAAAATTAAGGACATAGTATGTTTACTGTGTCCCCAATTATGAATGAACAGGAAGTGCTCTATATCACTTCCTGTTCATTCATGATTGTGGAAATAGTAAACATACTATCTCCACAAGTTATGAATGAACAGGGACACTCAGTATAGAGGATTCCTGTTCATTTATAACAGGGGGTGCAGAATAAGAGATTGAGGACTCTGTGTTCTCAATCTTTTTTCTATTTTAAAAGGGAAATATGTTTAGACCCCTAACATTTTTTCAGAGCCCCCAACAATAAAAATATTTATTTAAAAATAAAAATAAACAACAATGAAATGTTTAGAAAAAAAAAATAAAATTAAAAAAAGGTTAGAAAAAAAAATTCGGTTTCGGCCTGACAATTTTTGTATTTTCGGTTTTCGGTTTCAGAATTTCATTTCGCTGCACCTCAAGCAAATACAACTTCAAAGCTGTGGACAAGTAGTCTGCATTCTTTCTCTACGTTTCAAGTCTTAATTTTCAGATTTGACTGGAGATTTATAACCTTTAATTAATGCTTTAAGTTAAGAGCTCCTAGAGTACTTTTTGTCGCTGGTTGAGTTACATCCTGATAGTGTTATAAATCTCAATGAAGCAGCATAGGAGGGCTAGAATTTCACCTGCTGTGTAAAGGCAGTGATCAAGACCTGGATTACAAATAGGTAAAGCAATATTATTGCTATGTCTTTTACTTATTTATCCTTTATGACAGCTATTAATTTGCTTCCTGTTTGTTTTGCAGTATGTTGAAATTATGAGCACCAAGCAGTGTGAACTGGACCAGTTTGTGGCAGAGGGCTATAAAGCAGCTCTTACAGAAGAACGGCGGAGATATTCATTCCTGGTGGACCGGCAGTGTGCAGTGTCCAAGCACTTCAGTGCCTATCACAGCAAGGTACTGCATGGGGGTGACCAAAATTATTCAGCTTCATGGCTACTAATAAATATAGACATAGCAGCTTAAATATACAGTAGGGCCAAAAAGGGCATTTGTAGCAAGACCACTTAACACGTAAGCCCTAATGAAGCCTGAAAATATATAGGTATAAGATAAAAGATGTAGATGTAAAAAGAGAAGATACAACTCACCTCAAATCTGGATAATTTTATAAATATATTCCATCTGTATCACAGACCTCGGCCCACTTATGTGGTTTTGAAAAGAAGGAAAAAATCCTGACACAATACTCAAATGAGCAGATCTCAATATCATTGTTATCATATCATTAGCTGATTATTTTAGTTTAGATGTTGTAGTATAAGCCATATGGGCATATTTATAAAGCAGTCACTGCAGGTGAATCTCCCAAATGCATCTGTATTAAATAACTGTTATTTATTCACCGCCAGTAATAAATGCCGGATTCACTTCGTTATGATGTGCCCCCAATTTACATACATCAATTCCTTACTTTTTTTTCGCAGTTTTTTTATGTAGCTACCACTCTTCAGATACTGTATATTTCACTATCCATAGCAGGATATAGGAGGGCTTTATTCTTCATTTTCCATAATGAAGAGACCTTTCATCCACAATGAATAAATACCATCCCTTCAGATACTATTCCAAAATTATTACTATTGTTTATCCAAGTTTGTGGTGATAGATTTTTTTTTAGCTTTTTAGTGTGGAGGCTAATATCTAAAATGCATTCAAGTACCTTAACAAAAATGGAGCTTGTCTATCACTCGGCTGTAGATGCTCAAATCATCTCTGAATTCATGCTAACACTATCCTTCCTTCTGGAGGGGGGCTACTTTTGTTCCCCATGGACCCTGTGTGTGTTGTAAAGTACCACTCCAAGCTCGCTTCCGTAATAGACTATAATTTCAGTACAAATTAGTAAACATGACTTTTAGTTTATAAAAGATCAAATGATGTCAGTACAAGCATCTCAGTCCTTTGTTTATGTTCAACTGTGGAGTGGGGAATGCCCCAGCCCACACTTCCAGGTTTGGAGGAGCTCAGGTTCATCAGACCCTGAGTTCATCCCTAGCAGAAGTCCTCAGTGAAGTTTATTGACCACCTGAAGTAATACAAAAAATGTCAGTATTAATGTGAACATTTTATTTAAAAAAGAATAAACATAGCTGTGCCTGGAGTTGGGTATTTCCAAATTGTTTTCCTTTACATTCTGACTACTAACGCATGTACAGTGTATGCTACATTCATTGCATGCCTCAAATGGCTGGTTTCACAACTGATCACATGTGCAGCACTATGGCAACTGCAGATCTATTCAGAGGCCAAGATGTAATTGTCCTCAGCAGATAGGAAGATAGGAGGGTTTATTTCCACTTTAAACAATTGCAAACCATGATTACTAAAGCATTGTCTTTTTTATTTTTGTTTAGGTTAAGGAACTGTTAAGCGCCAAGCTTCCGTCATGGCAGCAGTCATGTACTCAGCCCACAAAACTTCCAGAACGTGCACTGATGCTTGTGAAACAAACCGCTAATGCTTCCACTGAGCTAGTCATCTCAGATCCAGTGCCAAGCACCAAACTACTAGATGTCCCTCCAGAACTAGTTCCACTTTTGGGAGGAGGACTCTCTATAAACCATGTAAGTGCCTCCTAATTGCATTTCTCTTTAAGTCTTTAATTGTGTAAAGTTGAGCACAGAGAAAACATTTTCAGAGATATTTTGTCTAGCCAACCAAACAAGGCCTTCTTAAAGTCAATCTGGAGTAGGGAGTGTTGTAACTAGGGGTGCACCAATACCATTTTTTTCCAGACCGAGTACAAGTACCGATACTTTTCCTCAAGTACTTGCCGATACCAATTGTCGATACTTTTTTTTAGTGTCATGTGACAATTTTTCTAAAACAATACAGATTAATGATTTTAGGACAGTGGTAGAGTGCCAGGGCCCAATCGCAGCTGCAACTTCTGTGGCCCTGGCAGTTCTGCCACTGATTCCAAGCGATAGAGGGACTACAAATCCCAGCAATACATTATACAGCAATGCAGAATATCACTAGCTATAGAGGACTACAAATCCCAGCAATACATTGTACAGCAACGTGGAATACCACCAGTGATAGAGGACTACAAATCCCTGCAGAAGAAAACATAGGAAACCGGTGCACCGATCTAAGTGGAGTATAAAGTGACTATTTAATAAGGTTAAAAGTAATGCACTTACAGGATATTAAAATAACATCTCAACTGTCACGCATCAGATGAAAGTCCCATCTCAGCTGCTGGTCCGAGATTGCTATCAGGATATGGAGAGAGCAGAGTCCAGTTCAGTCCAGTCCAGATTTCAGGACGCCTGTGCTGGAAGACACAGGTCTGATCCAGTGGCTGGGCACTGCTGTGGCTGGTTCTCCTCAAAGCAGGGTCACAGCTGCTGAGTACTTCCGGGTCGTCAGGTGTCAGGTGTTGCTAGGCAGGGCACTTAGATCGGTGCGCCGGTTTCCTATGTTTTCTTCACAGTGCTGTTACATGGATGTTTCCCTATCCAACCAACCAGGCTGCAGGATCGGTGCATACATCTTCTGTGGAGTAATTACCAGTATAACTGGAGTTCATTTGATACTATCAATATATAGTCCATAAACAATCAATCTAGTTGCGCAAGTTGATGACTTCTGTTTTATGTTGTACAAATCCCTGCAATACATTATGCAGAAATGCAGAATACCACCAGTGCTAGAGGACTACAAATCCTAGCAATACATTATACAACAATGCAGAATACCATCAGCTATAGAGGACTACAAATCCTAGCAATACACTACACAGCAATGCAGAATAATATGAAGCTACATACTCTGTGTTGCTCACCAGGGCTGTGTGGCATCCCATGAGGCTGTGCAAGGTCTCACCAGGGTCGTGCCGGGTCTCAGGAGAATGTGCTTGGTTTCACCAGGGCTGCGCGCCTTGTCACCCCTCCTGTGCTAGGTCTCCCCATGGCTGTTCGGGTGGGTGCGGGCAGCAGGAAGGAGGAGGACAGACAGGCGCCATGAGGTCCCCAGAAGGCTGCCCTAAGGTCCCCAGCAAGCACAGGACCTTAGGGAAGCCAAACCTGTTTAAAAATTTAAAGGACTGGTATCGGCACTTAGTATCAGGGCTGATACCGATACTAGTATCAGTATCAGTGCATCCCTAGTTATAACCCTTGCCGGCTTTTTCTTGCCATCTGTGTCCCATTGGGGATCTTTCCCTTCACTACCTCTGATAGCCACAAGAAATCAGAGAAAAACCTTCCAAAGTGAGGAAAATAACTGAAAGTCAGCAGGGTCACCAGAAATAATGTCCCCATTGGATGGTTTCCCATCTATTCCTAATCTGGTAACAACCCAAAATTTGGGATTTTCTTTAATTTTTAGTGATGACTGTCACCAGGACAGATGGAGAGGATGAATCTCTCTAAAGGTGCCCATACACTGCACAATTCTCGTACGAGAATCGCGGGAAATCTCGCAATCGTACGAGAGAATCGTGCAGTGTGAATGAAGACGTGCGACCGTTTCTACTGTATGGTCGCACGTCTTATGTCTAAGGAGCACGCTAGAAAACCAGCCGAAAATGTTACGATTTTCGGCTGGTTTGAATGATGCTCGGGAGACAAATGGCGAACGTGCCGGTGTGCGCACGCGCACAATGCCCGTTCAGCATTGCGGTCATCGCAAGCCCGCCCCTCAGGGGGGCGGGCTTGCGATGATCGCAAGTACGATCTGCCTGTCCAAGATGGGCAGATCGTACGTTTTTTAAATTACTTTACAACCATTGCAAGACTAAGGTCTTGCGATGGTTGTAAAGTGTATGGCCACCTTTAGTCCTGGCCACTGTTTTCTGGATTGACAGCACTGCCTCTGCTACTGAAATGCTCCCACTGAAAGCTGTAGTGTCCGTGAGGAATAGCATGTGAGACACAAATGAAGGAGGATTTGGAAGTTTGGGACCTAGTTAAACTGGGAGGCAGGAGCCTTTACCTGTACTTTAACATGTCCACTATTTATTATTTACATTTCTAAATCAAAATCACAGAGAATGTCTGTTCAAGAAGTTCTTCCAATTCCTAATGGAGAAAGCCATCGCACAAGAGGATCTCGTGATATAGGAACCCCTGTTCCTTTAGACTTATTATCCATCAATCAAGTGGCCCCTTCAGTCCCAGCAACACCAGCTTCTCTCACACCACCAACCCCCAAAGCCAGTGAAATGTATTCATGCACCTTACCCATGCCACGCAAACCAGCCTCTGAGAACAGACTGGCCACCCTGGGTAAGTAATGTCATAGTGATCCTGTATTTTATGAAGGATGTCAGTTCTGGGATTTTGATAGATATTTTTTCCTCGATTAGTGGAAAATAAAACCCTACCTCGCATCAGCCCCCTCTCTGTTTTACCTCCTCGTGTGGAACGACGTAGAGTGCAAGCGATCTTCTCACATACAGTTGCAGAGAACAGCACCTTACTAAACTTCCAAGAAGGAGATATCATCCTTCTACTTGTGCCAGAGGCCAAAGATGGCTGGCACTATGGAGAAAATGAAGCAACCAAGATGTAAGTTATAAATGTGTATTGGTCATAGTGATTTCACTGACTCATTTGTCTTTGTAGGGTGTGTAGTGAGTAATAAGCTCAAACAGCTGCATGCTGATTTCTAAGGAGGATCATAGGGAAATGGATGAAAAACATCACCAAATCAATTTTACTGATATGTAACTGAAGCTAAAATACAACTAACAGAATAGATTTAAACACAGCAGGTCCTTGGGTTTTCTTTTTTTTTCTGTAGACAATCTCTTGGTGGTCAGGTGTGGAGTCCAAATAACTATACCAGAACACCAAGTAGAACACAGGCACTTACCTGAGGCTAGTTAAGTTGCACGTAACCCCCAACATTCAGACATTCATCATTCTCTCCTCTTGGGCCATTCGGCTTGTTATTGTCAGTCTATGGTTATTAGAGAGCAGTGCTCCTTGTTTTGGGCATCCCCTTGAAGCATATCCTTAATACTGAAGGGAATATGAACAGGTATCTGAATGGCGGTCGCCCTACATGTTTGCAGCCCACCTGAAATGGAGTTACCAGCGTGTTTGTATGGCGTGCTAGACCAATAGCCTTGGTAAGGCGGACTTCATATTTATGTTTTCCTTTGTTCAAACAAAAAAAGAAAGAAAATAATTTCCCACTGTTGTAACATTGCTAAAGCAAAGCACTTTAGGGATGTTCCTCAGAAATTATGTTACTTCTTAAATATAAGGGAACATTTTTCCCTATGAAAAACAGTCAAATGGCATGGTTGAACAGTAGATGTCAAATTGGTATGTAAAATATGTTTAAAAGGTTGAATTCTCACCATATAGATACATTTTAAAGGTGCTTTTTATTGTAGCGGGCAGGGTGTTTGCATCAAAAAATGCTGCTTTACTTCACAGCACTGCTGACTCCTGGGGTGCCGTTTGCAAATAGTCAGTTTCTGCATAGTGCATCCATAATGAATTGGTGCCCTCTAGTGTTACTGAGAAGTAAAAGCATCCAAAAAACAAACTAGGGAATTGTATAACTTCATTTATTTAGCATACACTACACAAAAATACCACTTGCTATTCATTTTTGTTTGACATAGTGGAGTGAAAAATCCCGTAGTCAGAAATGACCCTTTTGATGCAAAAATATAAATGTTTAAACTTGCTTGGGTCTTTGACTGCTATACATTTATTAAGATTATAAAGAAGTCAATATTATTTCTTGTTATAGGAAAGGCTGGTTTCCATTTTCCTATACCCGTCCCCTTCCTCCAGCAGAATCTTCAGATAAACTTGGCCCAAAGTGAGTAACATTGCTTTTTATTTAATTTCTTCTGATCACTTTTGGATACTCTTAAACCTGCCAGAGTATGTTGTGTAAAGGTGGCCATACACCTTACAACCATCGCATGACTTTCGTTGTGCGATGGTTGTAAGGAATTAAAAGTTCGTACGACCTGCCCATCTTGGAAAGGCAGATCATACTTGTGATCATTGCAAGTTCTCCCCACTGATGGGAGGGCTTACAGATGATTGCAATGGTGAGCAGGCAGTGTGCGCTTGCGCACCTCGGCCCGTGCGGCTTTCGTCTTGCAATCGTCCGATTTTCGGCGGGTTTTCTAGCGTGCTTGTCAGGTGTAATGGCAGCTTTAGACTGCCCTATAAAGTGTTTCACCAAGCCTGAAGGCATTTTAGGTCACAGCTAGGAATATCTCTTGTAGGCGTGTTCACTATAATGAAAATACATTTGCCAGTTATTGTGGCACTGACCTCTAACGACCACTATTACCTAAATCCTTTTTGATTTCAGGGTCATCAGAGAAAGGTGATCCAGAGACCTTAAATAGGAACTTAACCCTACTTGGTTAAAACAAAATTACATCCCCCTAATAATTGTCAGTTGATAAACAAAACATACTGTTTCCTTTTTTGGTGTTAACCTCTAAAGGTTTCTCCCAAACGTTCATAAATCTGAACTTGGTGAATCCTCAGGATTCACTGTGAACCCATGGTAGCAATTAACCCAAGCCTCATCCCTAACCTTAAAGAGACCCTGTCACCTTTCCAATTCAGGGTAAAGTGGCAGGGTGAATTCATGGTCCACCTCTGACCGAGTTATAATTACCTTCACAGTACTCCCCCAATCACTCCTTCTGCAGACACTGCAAAATATCAGGTGCTTCCGGTATGGGGGAGAATGTAACATCTTCTCATGATGCAGTACTGTGGTCTAGCAGCCACTTACCAGGCAAAACCCTGTTACAAGCACAGGGGTGAGGTCATTGCTCTTTATAAGCTCCAACACCAGCCAAAACGTGATATTGTGCAATGTCTGTGATGGATTGAGGAATGGCGGGTGATTGCTGTGATGTCTATAGCTGAGTTGGGCGTGGACTTTACAGACCCTGTCACTTTACTCTGAATGGTTAAGGTGACAGGGTCTCTTTAACCACTTCAGGCGGGTTCACATATATGTACGTCCTGCCCCTGAAGTTGTTATACCAAGAACACAGCTGCTGCAGCAGCCGTGTTCTTGTAATTTGAAACAGGCCACCATATCGTTTGTACCTAGCAGCGGAATGTGTGCCCCCCCCCCCTCACTACGCTGGCTATTCCGGGCTCCGCTGTCCCCTTTGCGGGCCCAGGACCAACACAGCGGGTCTCCCCGCATCGAACGGCGGGAGATCAGCAGATTTCTAGCCGCTGGGCTCTCCTCCGACCACTGCACCTGGAAGTGATGTGCATTACATCACTTCCGGTGTAACTGTTTACATTCTCCGGCTCTTAGGGCCAGCTTCTTTGGGGTCCCTAGGTGACATTAGGAGTCTGAAAGATCCCGGATGTAAAAGAGGACGTCTCACATCATATTTGCCATTAAATAGGGGGCTTGTTAGCAATAGAGCAATAAAGTTAGGTGTAAACATTTTTTACAAAATTAACATATATATATATATTTATATCAATTTTTAAAGTCCCCCGCCCCCACGTACACGCACATACAAACGCAAACACGAGTCGGATGCTCCTACGTGCAAAAATGAAAATTGTTCCACACATGTTACATATCGTTGCGAACGTCGGAGTGAGAGCAATAATTATAGGGCCATCAATCACTGTTAACACTAAAATGATGAGCAGCAGAAGCTTTTAAAGCTTTGCCTATGGGAAATAAGGTATTGTAGTTTTTCCAATTTCACGGGTGCACACAATTTTTAAGGCTTGACATGTTTGGTATCAATTTACATGAAGTGACCCCATCTTTTGTATTTTGCCATAAATTATTGGGTATTACATTCTGTTTCTGTGCACTAAATTCATTGTAGTGTATTTTATCTTAAAAATACTGGTTTGATAAACATTTGCGCAAATACCGTGCGACATAAAATATTGCAAATAGCATTTTTTTATTCTAGAGGGCCTCTATTGTCAGAAAATATATAATTGTTGGGAGTTTTAAGCTGTTTTCTAGACAAAAATTTTCATGAAAGCTCTTTCAGCTGGTAGATTTTCCAATCAACCTCTTATTTCCATATGCATCTCTGGAGATGGGCATGTATGGACAAATCATCCTCTGAGAACAAAGCTTGGTCTGACAATGCTGGTTTGTAATTGCTGCACTACCATGGCAAACCAGCTTGATACTTTCCATAAGTTACTCAGCTTTATGTCTTGAGATCTTCTTCATTTTTCATAGGAAAAAAAGGGAAAAAACACAATTCCTGAATGCTTTTGAATTTTGCCCAACACCTTAGAAGATATCTTAATGCAATAGTGATCTTTTGCAAAACTTGCTGGGACCATTATGACTCCTGAGGATACACTTACAGGGCTTGGTATCTGCAAGCAACTGATGCTTGCACTGAGGGCATTGCTTGCAAATAATAATGCATTTATTGGTGATCCTAGTTAGTATATTGCTTGCCTGCTAAGAATATTCTGCGGGCATATACTGTATGTTACATATTTATTTGTGTTTTCAGTTTTCCTCTTAGTAAATTAAATAGTAGCAGCACTGGAAATCTGGACAAAATTGGTGTTACAATCCCTGAATCGGAAAATGTTCGGATAGAAACAGTAAGATACACACCTTCACCGCGTATAAGTACCTTCCGACAGCGACCATATAGCATGCTCAGCCCAGACCTGGTGCAGGTATGTTTTCTTCCAGTATTCATCAGTTAAAAGGCTGATCCAACTAGAAGGGTTATTTTAGTTACAGGTGGCGTGTGGTAGATAATTCATCATTTAGTTTGACTGTGAAGGCTCTTGGTTGTCCAGGTCACGGTATAGATAGTTGCATTTAAAATTATTTGTAATGTAATTATTATTATTATTATTCAGGATTTACATAGCGCCAACAGTTTGTGCAGTGCTTTACACTGAGTGGCCAGATGTTCCGTGGCTCCGAGTGCCAACAATCATCCCACGTTCAAAGGCAGTTAAATCGCGTTGTTTACCCATATCTTCAGAAAAAAATCACTTCTACTGTTGTGGTAAACAACCTGCTTCCTTATTTATAATGATCTGGCCCTCTAGCAACTTCAGCGCGACACGTCAGGTGGACATAATAATCTGGCCACTCAGTGTACAATATAAGGAAGACATTACAATCACAATACAATTCAAGACAAGATGGTAAGGAGGGCCCTGCCACCGAGGGCTTACAATCTAAAAGGGAAGGGCAAGTGATACATGAGGAGGTAGCTGTGTGGGGATGAATTGTTTGAGAAAGTGATAGTTCAGTGGTTAGTTTGAGGTGGGATAGGCTTCCCTGAAAAGATGAGTCTTAAGGGATCGCCTAAAGGCAGTCAGAGTGGGAGATAGTCGGACAGGTTGGGGTAAAGAGTTCCAGAGGATGGGAGAGACTCTAGAGAAGTCCCAGAGGCGAGCATGGGAGAAGTTGACGAGAGAGCTGGAAAGCAGGAGGTCATTGGAAGAACGGAAGGGACGGTCAGGGTGATACTTTGAGACTAGGTTGGAGATACAGCTGGGGGCAGAGTTGTGGATGGCTTTGTAAGTGGTTGTTAATATCTTGAATTTTATCCTTCGGGCTATTGGAAGCCAGTGGAGGGATCGGCAGAGGGGGGTTGCAGACGCTGAGCGGTTGGTTAGGTGAATGAGTCTAGAAGCAGCATTCATGATAGACTGAAGGGGCGATAGCCTGTGTAGTGGTAGGTCAATGAGGAGGGAGTTGCAATAGTCAATGTAATAGTTCTGTAAGGTTAAAAATGTATCACGTCCCGGGCCGGTGCTGCCACTAGGCAAACCAGGCAGCCGCCTAGGGCGCACTGCTGCCTGGGGCACAGCCTCGAACACCCCAGTGGAACTGAGGGACAACTTTGGATAGAGTGAAGAAAAGTTTAGATTTGGGCCAGTTTCTTTTTGTCTCTGACCCTACTGGGGCAATTTTTCCTCACTTCCTGTCCATGGGACATCAGGAGATTATTGCCTGATAGGATGGGGGGCCGGGTTACAAAGTTTTTTAAAGGAGAACTATGAGGTGAGTGATTTTCACTCACCTCATAGTTCTAGCCGACCTGTGACAATGAGACAGCTAGGGTGACCCTAAGGAGAACTATGGGGAAAAGACTTAACCCCATAGTTCTCCCTTAAGCATACTATACTATATTTTTTATAGTAGCATATAGCATACAATACTTTTTATTGTATGTTTGCTCTCCATACAGATATATCTGGCCACCACTTTGAAGGGCCATAGGGGGATGACACTTGTCCCCGATCAGCTGCCAATAGCTAGGCTCAGAGAAGTGCATTCTCCCTTTTTTTGCAGTAGTGTATTTAGTAGTTGTTGACCTTTAGTGATGTTGGGGTGCTTCTGTGTTCCAACTTGTTTTTGTGCATCCCTTCCTCCTCTTCTTCATTGCTGTTGCAGTTAATAGAGCACTCTTGTTGGGATATAACAACAGGAGATGGTTGTGCCAACTACAGTTAATACTCATGTTTAACATTTCTTTTTCAGTTAGCAACGTGGCTGGAGTTTTACAAAAAACATTATATTTTATCCTCTTTTTCAGTTAGCAAATGAATTTGGAAGCCCCAAATCATCTCCTTCCAGGTAGGAGCAAACAAGGATTTATACAGTTTAACTGGAGAAGAAAGAAAGACATGCCCTTGTTTTTTGTTCAAATGGGAAGGTTTCAAATGGAAGGGTGATGTTCAAGCAGAACTATAATCCCCTGTACTTACCTCCCCTCTGGTAATGCAACGTCTGTCACCTCCATTACCAGCTCATGTTTGCTAGATCTTCTTCAGCATCTTTGTTCGTCTTGATTGGCTGGCATGGGGTGACGTAATTCACGTGCATGCATATGGGAGTTAATTCAAGCTGAAAAATAAATAAATGCTTCAGCTAATTATTATAAACAAATTATTTTTTATTTTCCACAAAGGTGCATGTAAAGCTTTATGTTAACATTACTTCAAAGAGCACTAGAACCTTCATAGATGATCAAAGTACAGTTTCCACTAGAGGTGTACTGAAATAGAAATTTCAAAACCGAAACAAAACCAAAATAAAAAAAATTGTCAGACCGAAACCAAAATCTTTTTTATTTTGATTTTTTTTCAAATTTTTTAAATACTTTATTTTTTTAAATAAAGTTTTTAATTTTTTTATATTTATTTTTATTCATTTTTTATTAAATTTTTTTTTACTTTACTTTTAGGGGCTTTGGGGAAATATTAGGGGTCTAAAAAGACCCCTGATATTTCCCTATAAAAATAGAAAAAGTGATTGAGGACACAAAGTCCTCAATCTCTTTTTCTGCAGCCCTTGTTGAACACTCTATGAGTGTTCCTGTTCATTGATAACATGAGGACATTGTGTGTTTACCATAACCACTATCATGAATGAACAGGAGGTGATGTAGATCACTTCCCATTCATTCATAATTGAGGATATAGTCAACATGCTATGTCCTCAATTATGTAAAAAAACTCAGCGATCCCTCAGCGCTCGGCCAGCTTTCACACTTTCTCTCCTCCCCGCTGGGACACACAGCAGCGCCCAGCGGGTAGGAAAGAAAGCAGGGATGCGCCGTTGTATCAGCAGGAAGATGCCACTTTTGGCATTTATCCAAAAGTGCAATTTTCAGCCGATATGTTTTGGCGGCCAATATATCAGTGCATCCCTAGTTTCCACCCTCCCTACCATCCTCCATTACAGCCAGGGTTTCTTTAATAGAGAGAAAAAGAGTGTATAATGGTTTGCAGGGTTGTACTTATCATGAGTCAAGGTGAAAATCTTATCTCAGGTAGTATAATCTAAGGGTGGAAGCACAAGAAGTATCTCCTGCCAGGGTAGGCAATGGAGAGACACTCGTAATGGACACAAGGGGGCACCAGAGATGAGTACAAAGATTGTGCCTCAATCCATTCCAACATGTAGAACTCACAGAAATGAATCAGGTTCTCTATACCCCAGATGAGAGAACACTCCTTCCTTCCATGTTTCCACTTTTTAAACTTAGAGTAGTTGATATCCAGGACAGATTATTTTTTAAACATCCTTCCATACTCTATATACTTTAAATTATTTTCAGAACTAATCATAAAATATTAAAAAATACTAATAATGGGCAGAGAAAATGGAAACAGTGAAGATTTTCTTTATCTGAATGTTTTGTAAATAATCATATTGAAACATTTTTTTTTACGTTTTAATAGCGGCACACATAGAGCGCTGCTGTGAAAAAAACCTAGAAAATATCTGCATGTTACATACAATAAAATTAAAGGTTTTATTAGCAGCGCATATAGTACAGGGATAATAATGGCATGCCAGGGACTAAATTATAGTAATATGATCCAATAAACAGTTGAAACTTTACAATACATGGGCAAAAATGGTTATCCTGAAAATACAGTGACAATACAGTGATAATATTGTGACAATATGCGGACCAATAATGGGCAATTGTATACAATACACAGTTAGTGTATTAGTCAACTTTTATGATAGGCCAGCAGCAAATAGGCAATCATTACAATATGCATGCAATGAACAGTTGATTGTGACAATATGCAGGTAGCACAAATAATATGTGGGAAAAAATGGGCAATTGTGACTATATAGGGACAGCAAACAGGAAAGCATAACTATTTGAGGAAAACAAACTGGCAGCTGTGATAATATGTGCATAGGAAACCAGCAATTGTGACAATATGCAAACCACAAATGGTCAATCATGACTATATATGGACAAGAAACTGGCAAATGTGACAATATATGGACAAAATTCCTCACTTCCAAGGGAAAATATCTCTCTCTCTCATTCTCCACCCCCAGCAAAAATTCCCTTTTCCCCAGGAAAAGCACCCCTCCCTTAGAAACCCCCCGCCCCAGCAAAATACCCCATGACCTAGAAAAGCCCCCTCCAGAAAAACTCCCTCTCCCTCAGAAC